>NC_053497.1:140598301-140870449 GCF_905171775.1 Rana temporaria
CCGCTGTACTATATCACCCAGGAATCTTAATTTATATCTGCGTCACCGAGATAGAATATTAGTCTTATCAGTATCGGCTGTTATCTGCCGTGTGGATGGGATAACCAAACAATCCGGTAATCTAAAAAGACCCAGACCATTGCCAATCTTCCACTTATAAGGAAGAAGTCTGAATAGTCTCTATTTATAGGATATGTCAGAAATCCACTATCGGCAGCCTTGTCGAGCGTAAAGAAAAGGCCACTACCTTTAAAGGAGACGCATAGCTATTGTTCAGTAAGTGCGTTTTATAATGGGTCCAACTGCCTATTTTGCTGGATGCTGGAGGGTTAAAGCTGGACTCCGGCCAAAAACAATTTTGGGCCGTTGGCATTGTAAAAATAAATGAAGAATAATGAAGTGTGTGCAATGTGTGGCCGCTGCTGCGTTATGTAATACTTATACTGTACAGTACAGTCACGCTGAGTGCCAAAAATCCACTAAAGATACAGGATCTACTTATTAAATCTGGGCCCCTGAAAAAAACTGTACTTATAAAGCACTCAGATTATATCCTTAACTGTCTTCTGCCTGTGACACCCAAGCAGGGATCACATCCCACTCCATCCAACAAGATCCTGAGAAATGCCGAGTAGTCCAACTCTCACAAGACAACACTCTTGCCCTGGACTGGGGTGTCTTCTTGTGAGATTTGGGGTACTCATCGCTCCTCAGAAGGTTCGCCTGATGGATGGTGACACCACGCCCTGCAATGCAGAATACCAGGGTAAAGCCTAGTACACACTATGGTTTTTTTTCATAAAACTCCAACTCCAGTTGGAGTCGCTGTACTAATGAGCCGACGTTGGTACAGCGATTCCCCCCCCTCGGCCGCCAGAACACTCCGATCTGCGCTATCTATCATTGGCTTAGAGCACTGATCGGGAGGCGGTCGGCTTATGGTTTTTTAGCATGCTCATCCAACAGAAGCAGGCCAAATGGCTGGCTTCTGTCGGACTGGCTGCCATACACACGGGACAGATTTCACCTAGTTTTTATTGAACCAGCCAATGTCGCACAGCATCAATATGATTCTATGGAGGACAGCTTCTGAAATGAGGTGAGTATTGCAGTAAATGTTGTTTTTTTTTGTTTTGTTTTCAAAGGATGCATCATATATTTTTTTATCAAAAAAAAAGATTGAACTTAAAGTGTGCAGGTTGAGATAAATGTAAAGATTAGATTGCAAGCCAACTTGCTGGTTTTGAAGGATTAAGGTTTAGTGTCCACTTGACAGGCTCATTTTAAGGTATAGTTAAGGTTTGACTTACAGTGCCTTGAAAAAAGTATTAAAACCCATTGAAATTTTTCACATTTTGTCATGTAACAACCAAAACCATAAATGTATTTTATTGGGATTTTATGTGATAGACCAACACAAAGTGGCACATAATTGTGAAGTTTTTACGAATAATTATCTGAAAAATGTAATGTGCATTTGTATTCAGCCCTCTTTGCTCTTATACCCCTAACTAAAATCTAGTGGAACCAATTGCCTTCAGAAGTCACCTAATTAGTAAAAATAGCCCACCTGTGTGTAATTTAATCTCTGTATAAATACAGCTGTTCTGTGAAGCCCTCAGACGTTTGTTAGAGAACCTTAGTGAACAAACAGCATCATGAAGGCCAAGGAACACACCAGACAGGTCAGAAATAAAGTTGTGGAGAAGTTTTAAGCAGGGTTAGGTTATAAAAAAAATATCCCAATCTTTGAACATCTCTCAGAGCACTGTTCAATCCATCATCCGAAAATGGAAAGAGTATGGTACAAGTACAAACCTACCAAGACATGGTCGTCCACCTAAACTGACAGGCCGGGCAAGGAGAGCATTAGAGAAGCAGCCAAGAGGCCCATGGTAACTCTGGAGGAGCTTCAGAGATCCACAAATCTGGCGTTTATGGAAGAGTGGCAGAAAGAAAGTCATACGAAGTCCCGTTTGTAAGAAGTCATGTGGGGGACACTATGGAAGAAGGTGCTCTGGTCAGATGAGACCAAAATTGAATGTTTTGGCCTAAAAACAAAACGCTATGTGTGACAGAAAACTAAACCTGCACATCCCCCTGAGCACACCATCCCCAACGTGAAACATGGTGGTGGCAGCATCATGTTGTGGGGATGCTTTTCTTCAGCAGGGACAGGGAAGCTGGTCAGAGTTGATGGGAAGATGAATGGAGCCAAATACAGGGCAATCTTAGAATAAAACCTGAGTCTGCAAAAGACTTGAGACTGGGGTGGAGGTTCACCAACAGGACAATGACCCGAAACAGAGCTACAATAGAATGGTTTAGATCAAAGCATATTTATGTGTTAGAATGGCCCAGTGAAAGTCCAGACCTAAATCCAATTGAAAACCTGTGGCAAAACTTTTTTTTTGCAAAAAAGAATGGGCAAACATGTCACTCTCTAGATGTGCAAAGCTGGTAGAGACATACCCAAAAAGACTTGCAGCTGTAATTGCAGTGAAAGGGGGTTCTACAAAGTATTAACTGATATTTATTCATTTGTAAACATTTTTAAAACCATTAATCATTTTACTTCCACTTTATAATTATGTGCCACTTTGTGTTGGCCTATCACATAAAGCCCCAATAAAATACATTTATGTTCTTGAAGGTAACATGGCAAAATGTTGAACATTTTTCAAGGGGTGTGAATACTTTTTCAAGGCACTGTAATTTCGAGTTCTAGTATAATTAAACCCTTCTAATGGAAGTCAGATGTAATTGGTTTTTAATAATGTGGTGTTTATTATAAAATATCCTTTACATTTCAATTGTGTAATTTATTTAATCTAGAAGATGTACATTTAGTATAGGGGACATGTAATAGAAAGGATCTGCTGCTCATATTAAAGCCAAGCTCTGGGCGGGGGGGGGCTGCAAAAATAATTAGTGGTTTGATATATATGGAGTATATACTGCTTGTTTAGTCTAGGGAGAATGTATTGGAGTCTTCTCCTCCATTCCAGAATGTGAGCAGGCTCTGGATGTCATCACATAGGATCTAGGAACATCAATCCAGGACCTGTACCATCGGCGTGGGCACAGGAACACCCAAATCACCACATGCGGTGCAGGTTCCCCCTGTTGCCCAGGTCACCTCGTGATCCCCCACCCCCCCCCCCACACACACACACACGCTGTAGGCATTTTCTGAATGAACACAGTGAGTGATCAGTCTCATTCTACATCCTGCAGAGAATGCCCTCGGAGCCCACCCAGGTGTGTTACAAAAGCGAATGAATATTCGCTATTGTAATACCTAGCCTCCTCCCGGCCAAATCGGAGCCTATTGCCGCCAATGGCACCGTCCGTATCGGTGCAACGCTGACAGCGCCACACCGATTCCCAAAAGTAGTTCCTGAACTACTTTTGACGACTCCGGGGGCGAATTTTTCAGTAGACATCTGTGCATGAAGCCACACAGATGTCTTTCAAACCGCCCCCAAACTCGCAGTGAAATGCGGCTCTGAATTTGTGTGAGTTTAGCTGATTTCAAACCCGCCCTCAGTGTGAACGAGGACTTAATGGCATCCCAGTCTTAGTCCTGCCTCGCATTGTTCGTTCTAATTCATCCCAAATGTGTTCTATCAGGTTGAGGTCAGGACTCTGTGCATGCCAGTCAAGTTCCTCCACATCAAACTCGCTCATCCATGTCTTTATGGATCTTGCTTTGTACACTGGTGTGCAGTCATGTTGGAACAGGAAGGGGCCATCCCCAAACTGTTCCCACAAAGATGGGAGAATGAAATTGTCCAAAATGTCTTGGTATGCTGACGCCTTAAGAGTTCCCTTCACTGGAACAAAATGCACTTCTGGAAGAATGCTCATACATTCCCATAGACACACTTCTAAACCTTGTGGACAGCCTTCCCAGAAGAGTTGAAGCTGTTATAGCTGTAGAGGGTGGGCCAACTCAATATTGAACCCTACGGACTAAGACTGGGATGGCATTAAATCAGTGGTTTCCAAACTGTGGCCCGGGGGCCAGATGTGGCCCTTTGCTTGCTTTTATCCGGCCCTTGGGACATTATTTCATCCACTAATACTAACATTGGGGCATAATTCCTCCCACTGACACCAACAATTCCTCTCAATTATACCAATGTTGGGGCAAAAATGCTACCAATGACACCAATAATGGGGCACTTTTCCTCCCAATGACACCAACAATGGGGCATTGTTTCTCTCAATGACACCAATAATGGGGCCCAATGACACCAATGATGAGGCACAATTACTCCCATTGAAACAAACAACGGGGCATTATTTTTTCCCAGTGATTTCGGGACCTTTTCACTGACCACTGTCTGGCCCTTGTAAAGTCTGAAGGACAGTAAACTGGCCCTTTGTTTAGAAAGTTTGGAGACCCCTGCATTAAAGTGGATGTAAACCCAAAATGTTTTTTTTTTTTTTTTTATGTCACAATGTAGAGAGTACGATTTCCTATCATCTGTGCCCAGTCTTGGCACACAGAGTTAATCCAGCGCTGAGCAATCCTCTTTTTATTGTTCAGTGAAATAAAACAGACTTCCAGATAAAGACCAAAGTCCTTGCTTGAGTGACAGGTTATTTACATATCTCGTGCACTAGCTTGCAGACATGCACAGCTTCTGTAAAGTGCACAATTCACATCCCCATCCCCTCTCCTCCTCTCCCGTCCAGCTCTCCCAGGATTGGCTGTCTTTCCTGTGTTTTGATTAAATGTTTTCAAAATATGGGGTGATCCACAGTTCAGTGTAAACAGCCATCAGAATATACATAGACAAGAAGCTGTGCATGTCTGCAAGCTAGTGCACGAGATATGTAAATAACCCGTCACTCAAGCAGAAACGCTACTGCTGCGTTTTTGAGCTCCAGCTCCAAAAAAATTTTCAAAAAAATTAATAAATAAATAACATGGACAGGCATTTTTAAGCTGTAAAAAATGCTAAACAAAGTGGCTGTAAAAACGTCCATTGAAATTAAGCCTTTTTGAGCGTTTTTTAACGTCTGGCGTTTTTACAGCTCTACTCTGGAGCTTCAGAACGCACTGGTCCTGCTTTTTTTTTGCAGCTTAAAAACGGCTCAGCCATCTACAGCTCAAAAATGCCATGGTGGGCATGAGGCCATAGACTAACATGGAGAGCTGTTTTTAAGCTGCAAAAAACGCTCAGAAAAGTGGCTGTAAAAACATCCATGGAAATGAAGCCTAAAGGGCTAATTTTTGTTTTTTTAACCCCATTATGTTACTGGGCGATTAATCAATTATGAAAATTGTAATCTATCAATTTCATAATCGATTAGTTGTCGATTAATCGATTAGTTGTTTCCGCCCTACTTTTGGTAATTTAGTTTATGTGGGCAACTCTGATCGGTATTTGTATTCAGTCTTGCCAAAAAGAAATGTGCACAGCGCCGTAACCTATAGCAACAAAGCTGAATTCCTTTTTCGGGATCTAGCTGGAATCTGATTGGTTGCTGTGGGTTGCTGCATCGTGAAAGTGTCATTTGACTGAGCCTGCCTGTGGCCGGAGCGCTGATATTGGTGGGAGAACGAAGTTGGGGGAGAGAGGTTTTGGCAAGTTTGAACACGAAATCCGAGGACATCCTGGCATTCCCACAACCTCGGCGCAGACCCCCACCAGTATCTGCGAGGACTGAAGAAAGAGATTGGAGAATAGAAGCAGTGAATAGCTGGAGGGCACAATGAGCCAGGCAGTGTCAGTGACAGAGGGACCGCTGTGTCTGTAATCTATGCAGAGAGAGGATGAGAACACCAGACAATGAAGGGAAAGGCTTTCATGTATCTTTCTTAAAGGGACAGTAAACGCACATTAAACAAGAGTCCTCCGGTGCATTAATTCTTCCTCTTGATGGCGGTCGGCAAAACTTCATCCCAACTTCTTTGGGGAGACGAGATTGTGTGTTGGAGATATTTTCCAGCTGGAAACGTTCTGCAACTGAACATACAGGCGGCTTGTGAAGGGCCCTTTAATTGTCTGCACATAAATAGAAAATCCTGGTTAACCACTTCAATACCGTGCGTTTTCACCCCCTTCCTTCCCAGACCAATTTTTTGTTTTCAGCGCTGTCGCACTTTGAATGACAATTGCGCTGTCATGTGACGTGGCTCCCAAACAAAATTGACATCCTTTCTTCCCCACAAATAGAACTTTTGTTTGGTGGTATCTGATCACCTCTGCGGTTTTTATTTTTTAACCACTTCAATACCGGGCTTTTATACCCACCTCAATACCGGGCCTATTCTGGCACTTCTCTCCTACATGTACAAATCATCATTCTTTTGCTAGAAAATTACGCAGAACCCCCAAACATTATATATGTTTTTTTAGCAGACACCCTAGGGAATAAAACGCCGGTCATTGCAACGTTTTATCTTGCACGGTATTTGCGCAATAATTTTTCAAAAGCCTTTTTTTGGGGAAAAAATTGTTTCACAAATTAAAAAAATAACAAAACAGTAAAGTTAGCCCAATTTTTTGGTAAAATATGAAAAATTATGTTACACTGAGTAAATAGATACCTAACATGTCACGCTTTAAAATTGCGCACACTCATGGATTGGCGCCAAACTTCGGTACTTAAAAATCTCCATAGGCAACACTTTGAAAATGTTTACAGGTTACCAGTTTTGATTTACAGAGGAGATCTAGTGCTAGAATTGTTGCTGGCACTCTAACGCACACGGTGATACCTCACATAAGTGGTTTAAAAAGCGTTTACATATGTCGGCGGGACTTACGTGTGCGTTCGCTTCTGCGCGTGAGCTACCAGGGACAGGGGCGTTTTTAATTTTTTTTATTTATTGTTTTATTTATTTTTTTACTTATTTATTTATGTTTTAACACTTTATTTTTAATTTTTTTATCACTTTTATTCCTATTACAAGGAATGTAAAGATCCCTTGTAATAGGAAATGTGTGTGACAGGTCCTCTTCATGGAGAGATGCGGGGTCAATAAGACCCCGCCTCTCTCCTCCAGGCTGGAAAGCATGAGATCGGTGAAAAAAAAATCACCGATCTCATGATCAGTGTTGCTCAATAGCCGGTACCCGGGTGTGACGTCATCACATCGCGCCTGGGTTCTCCGACAGTCATAGGGGTGACCATCTGGCGCAAAGTTCAAGGGGGGCCGGATACTTTTGCAAGGCACTGTATGCCTCCTGGGTGTCCTGGAGGAGTTTAAGATGGAGATGTACACCAGGGAGGCTGTTCATAGAGTGCTATTTCAAGCCAGAAAGTCGATTATGGTCTACTGGAAATCAGAGGACCCTCCGACCTCAAGGGAATGGATTTGTAAGATAGATATGTTACGCATGGAGAAACTTAGGCTCCATTCACACCTTGGCGACAAAACGCCCGACGCCGGACGCTCGTACCGCTGGAGGGGAGAATTCCCATTGCTGTCTATGGAGATGGTTCACATCTCATAGACGCCTGCCGCCTGAAAACAAGTCCCGGACCCTTTTTTTCAGGCGGCATTGACGTTTAGCCATAGAAAGCAATGGGAAAGATTTGTTAAAAAAAAAAAAAAAGTTACACGAACCGCGGCAAAATACGCCGCGTACGCGGCGTTACTTGTCGCGGAGGTGTGAATGCAGACTTATATACCAACACAGGGGGGAGTACACGGAAGTATGAGAATCTTTGGGCTCCGTGGCTGGATACTCTGGGGCTTGCCCCGGTGGATCTGGTCATGGACAGGTTGTTGGTACTGAATGTGGGGTGAATAACTCTGCATAGAAATTTAGGGGTAGTGGAAGTGGTGACATTGTAAAAAAGATTGCGGCATTGTGGATGTGCACAACCGCGGGTCCTGCGGACTCAATCGCTGCAGGGATACCCGCGATCTTCTCACGGTGAGTTCGAACGGGGAGATGCCTAGTGACAATGACAGTAATCACCGCTTCCTGTAATCGAAAGCAGTGATCACTGTCTTGTCATGTGTAGCCCATCCCCCCTACAGTAAGAATCACTCACTAGGTACACTTAACCCCTACAGCGCCACCTAATGGTTAACCCCTTCACTGCCAGTGTCATTTTCACAGTAATCATTGCATTTTTATAGCACTGATCGCTTCAAAAATGATAATGGTCCCAAAAGTGTCCGATGTGTCCACCATAATGTCGCAGTCACAATAAAAATTGCTGTTCGCCGCCATTACTAGTAAAAAAAAAAATATTAATAGAAATGCAATAAAACTATCCCCTATTTTGTAAACGCTATAACTTTTGCGCAAACCGATCAATAAACGCTTTTGCATTTTTTTTTACCAAAAATATGTAGAAGAATATGTATCGGCCTAAACTGAGGAAAAAAAATATTTTTATATATTTTTTTGGGGATATTTATCATAGCAAAAAGTAAAAAATATATTATTTTTTTCAAAATTGTCGCTCTATTTGTGTTTATAGCGCAAAAAATAAAAAACGCAGAGGTGATCATATACCACCAAAAGAAAGCTATATTTGTGTGAAAAAAAGGACGTCAATTTTGTTTGGGAGCCAAGTCGCAGGACCGCGCAATTGTCAGTTAAAGCGACGCAGTGCCGAATT
Source organism: Rana temporaria (assembly GCF_905171775.1). Classification (NCBI taxonomy): domain Eukaryota; kingdom Metazoa; phylum Chordata; class Amphibia; order Anura; family Ranidae; genus Rana; species Rana temporaria. The sequence continues at coordinate 140,606,900 of NC_053497.1, forward strand.
GTAAAAAGACCTCCGGTCTTTAAACTGACAAATGGTCCAGGGCTGAAGTAGTTAATATCCTCTTTCTTTGTCTCCACATCTGACTACGATTCCGCCCTGAGCGAGTTAAACCCAATATAGAACGGCGTGACTTTTCTGCCAATCTGATAAGAGCGCACTGTTTATATATCATACAGTAAATGTCACCTTTCCTTTACAACTGGATTATATGGTGCGTCCATTCATATGATTTCATTCATATTCACTGCTGATTAAAGAGCTATTTATGGAGGATGCCTCTTCAAAGAACATAGACTATATAAAAGACAGAGCGCAGCTTTACAAGTGCTTGTATTATTAATGCTCACCCGGCACTTAACATTAATGTATACACTCTTGGGAATAGTTATGCTTATCTGACCATTCAACATACAGCCATGTTATTTTCCTCAAGTGCAAGTCAGAAAATTAGAGAAGCTTTTTATTTTCCACTTAAACTTAACCTCGGTATAAGGAGACGCCACAGAGAGGTCCTCTTTCCCCCATCAACTGTGACTTGAGGGGCCTCCATCTCCTGCGGTAACGTTGGTCATAGGCATTGGAGGCATTTACAGACATGATGGGGTCCATTTGAAAATCATTTTTTACTCCAGTTAAGTGAAATCTGGTTGTTTCAGCATACTGAGCTTTGGACATCACCTTTAAGTTGCCTTGCTGAATATGTCTGAATGTATATAATGAGCTGGCAGTGGCACTTTAAAGACGTTGTAAACCTCTGAAATTAAAAATGAACTGACATCTCCTTCTATAGTGTATACTTGACTCAGTCTATTGCACATGTGTGGATCTCGGTTGCTTTCTCCTTCCTCTGCTATCTGCATTGTTTACTGCTGACAGTTTTCCCTGACACCAGGCAATCCATGGTGATGGCCTCCCACCAACCAGCTGGATAACTGCAGCAACACGTCACCCTGGCAGATGACACAGACTCACCCAAGGTGTGGAGTCTGAGTACTAACCGGCATTCACCATAGCTTCTGATGGTGGAGATGGGTTTTGCTGCATGCTATTGCCAGGTTGCGGTCCTCAGGATCACCCCACCAGGAGGTGAGCAAGCCAGAGTCCAGTGGTAGATATAGTAGGTAAGGATTAAGCAGAACCATAGTTTAGTAAACAAGCCAAAGGTCAGTAACAAGTGGTGACAGAATGAGAGCAAGCAAAAGCGTAGTGAAGGACAAGCCAAAGGTCAGTAATACGTGATTGCAGGTTGGAATAAAGCAGAACCATAGTCAATAAACAAGCCAAAGGTCAGCAACAAGGGGTTGCAGATTGTTATCAAGCAAAAGCATAGTGGAGGAATAAGCCATGGTTGGTAACAAGTGGTCACAGGTTGGGATCAAGCAGAAGCATAGTGAAGGAACAAGATAAAGGTCGGTAACAAGTGGTTGCAGGTTGAAATCAAGCAGAAGCATAGTCGGTAAACAAGCCAAAGGTCGGTAACAAGTGGTTACAGGTTAAGATTAAGCAGAAGCGTAGCGGAAGAACAAGCCAAAGGTTGGTAACAAGTGGTCACAGGTTGAAATCAAGCAGAAGCATAGTCAGTAAACAAGCCAAAGGTCGGTGACAAGTGGCTACAGGTTGAAATCAAGCAGAAGCATAGTTGGTAAACAAGCCAAAGGTCGGTAACAAGTGGTTACAGGTTGGGATTAAGCAGAAGCGTAGCGGAAGAACAAGCCAAAGGTCGGTAACAAGTGGTCACAGGTTGAAATCAAGCAGAAGCATAGTTGGTAAACAAGCTAAAGGTCGGTAACAAGTGGTTACAGGTTGGGATTAAGCCGAAGCGTAGCGGAAGAACAAGTCAAAGGTCCGTAACAAGTGGTTGCAGGTTGGGATCATGTAGAAGCGTAGTGGAGAAACAAGCCAAAAATCAGTAATAAGTGGTTGCAACAAACTAAGAAAGACGATCGGCTGCACTCCCATGCGATGCAATGTCGGCTTTATTGTGTCAAAAGTTGTAAAAACAAACAAACATGGGCGGATGAGACAAAAAGGGTTAAAGCGTTTCACACGGAGATCGTGCTTGATCAAAACCACAATAAGTGTTTGCAGTTTGGGAACAAGCAAAAGCATAGTGGAGGAACAAGCCAAGGGTTGGTAATGAGTGTTAGAGGATATACAGGTGGCAACAGGAGTGACAGAGAGAGCACAATAATCTGGCAAACAGTGCAATGTCATGACTTAAATATTAAATTCATGGGAGGAGCAAAGGGTTCAAGAAAAACAAGGTTCAAGCAAGGTCGTTCAAGGAATTGTTCGGGAAGCTGTCCAGCATACCAGGTTGCTCAGCAAGAAGAGTCACCCCCCAGACACAGCAGAGGTTGAAGGTTCAGACCTGGGTCCTGACACAGCCCTCCTCCAGGACACAGGAGATGTTTGACAGTCTCAGATGTGCATGCTGCCCAAGGAGGCTGTGTAGAGGAAGGTGTCTATGCCCTCTACTCAGGTCTCAGATTACACTCAGCTCTCTTTGCTAAACTATGCAGTTTGTGACCTCAGATCCCCGCCCCTTGCCTTCTGGAGCTCAGAAATATCATTTGATCTGTGTATTTTTATTGGCTCTGAAGGAGAAGGGGCTGCAGTTGAAGAGGCAGGGCATTTGTACAACGATTTAGTTGATCACTGTGTATTACCTGAGGCTTGTCACTTCAGTGGGCTTATGTAAGTGTTTATTATCACTTTAACAGACAAATCTCAATTGCATTTCCTGTCTTTCAGGAATTCTTGTCAGATGAAAAGTACTATGACATTGAGGACATAGAGGAAAAACTGGAGTCCTGTAAAAGTAAGTCCATCTTCTCATTTTAAATGGTGTTAGGCTTGCCACGATTGTGCATCAACACTATTTTGTTTTAAAAAGTTCTGATGTCACAAATAGTTTCTACTAATATGACAATGCTGTAAAGCTTAGCAGGGTGGAAGGGGGTTTAGTTGGAAATGTACTGCACAGGGTACAGAATAGGGCATTCTGCAATATGTCCAACACAGTAGGGAAGCCTGAGAGATCTCAAGAACTGAGGCTTGTCTATGCTCCCCCATCTCAGCAGTTGGCAAAAGAGAGGAGGACAGAACTCCTCCTACAGATCCTGCACCTCCCTGTGTAGCTGTAGCACCCCCTCATCTCCATTTCTCCTTGTCTCTGCATGTAGCAGACTCTGGCAGCTGACTCCAGCCCTCCTCTGGTCCTCCTCTAGAGGCGGGCAACCATAATGCAGATGCAGCATGCCCAAGATGAAATTGAGTTTGGTGCCCCTGTTTTATGTGCTTGGCTGTATGTGAACATATTTATCACAGATCAGCATTCTTTTTCCCCTGAATCTTCCCAGATTTCACCTGTCTTGCCTGGAACTCAAAGGGCTGCTTTCAGTGTCGGATACTCATTGAGGGGGTGCAGGGGCTCTGTCCCCTAATCCATACACCCTGGCAAGTAATCTACATGCAGGGTGCTGGACGCATTGTTTTCGCAGTTTTTTTTTTTTAAGCACGTGATTAAAGCCCATGGCTCGAATTGGCTTTAATACATTTCGACAGAGCACTGTGCCCCAAGCCCACTCAGCTGTGTGGCATTAGCAAATTATTATTCGCTAATGTCTTCCTGTTTCTCCTCCCGGCCAATCAGGAAGGGGGTTGAGCCCCGATTGGCCGGGAGTCCTATAACCAGATTGGGTGTGAGTCCTAAGTCCTAATTGGAGAGAAGTGATTGCCAGCACTCGGGAGGAGACGCAGGGGGGGGAAGCCGTGACATGGATGGGGTAAGTGCGGGTCTGACAGGAGAGCGAAACATTGATCGAGCGACGAGGGGTTGGGGTTGGGAAGCAGCGATTTATCCATCAAGAGGGTTGGTTGGCTGGGTGGGAGCCGCAGCCCACCCCCCAATAAAATGGAGCACCAGCCGCCACTGGCTGCTTTTTACTGATAAGATTCAGCTTCTTTTTTTTTTATACATGATACTGTGGTTATGTATTGTGACATGTCATTCCCATAGACTTCTGTCGATTCTGAGAAGTCCCTGTATGTGAATTTCCACTACAATGTTGGAAATGAAAATTGATGATGTGCAACTGCTGATTACTCAACTGCAGCATAGACATACTGTAAATGACTTCTACATTTGCTCTATAATAGCCTTTCTCATGCTTTTAAACACAGAGGAACCCTTAAATAACTTTCTGGTCTCCGAAGAACCCCTGCTACCAGGGGCGTTGCTAGGTGGCAAAAAGACCAGGGGCTTCAGCCCGAAGCTGGCACCGGGGGGGGGGGCGGCCGCGGTGCGACTTACCTGACACACACATACCCTGCGCGCGTAGGTCAGGGTATGGTCATGTAAGGTCATGTATGTCAGTTACACACTCCATGAGATCAGCATGTAAAGAAGCTCTTAGGCACTCGGGATCAGAATCAGAATGGTCCTGGTGCTCGCTGCTCGGGGCTAACAACGGCTAGCTAAATGCCAGGGACTCGGGGCTTTACGGGGACCCATTCGGGGCTCCAGCCCCCTAAGCCCGGGCCTAACGACGCCCCTGCCTGCTACAAATTACTATATCTAAAACATATGGTACACTAGTGTGATGGTCACTGGAAAGAATGACCCTTACATTAGTGATCATTGGGAAGAATTACCCCCCTTACAGATAGCTAAAAGGATCCCTGGTGTCGGTGGGAACTTATCTGAGAGGCAGAAATTTCTCATTGCTCAAGGAACCCCTAGCAACCTCTGGAGGATCCCTAGTTAAAGCGGTTGTATACCCCGCTTGGTCATTTTTACGTTTAGGAGATATTCATTTTACCTAAAGGTAAACCTTATTATATGCTTACTTGTAGGTAAAATGAATATCTCCTAAACGTGCACCATTTAGGAGATATTCACCTTGCATGCAGCCAGTGACATCACTGGCGCATGCGCTCTAAATACTGGATACAATTTGCCGGAACTTCAGAGCTTTGTGCTGGAACCAAGGGCTTCCACGCACGTGCACGGGAGTGACTTTATCGCGGCTCCGGCCAATCACATAGCAATACTAGCACATTATGCCATTGCCTTGCAGGTTTTTTTTTTTCTAATCCTCAGTTTACACATGCTTTAAGAAACTCAACAACATTGTCTTTTCTGAAGGTAGAACTAATATAATTTCCCCACCCTGGCATATTTGTATTCGGAGTATGAGATGAGTTATGAGCTTCTACATATCTGCAGAAACTATGGGGAGTCGGTCATATTCAGTCATATACAACTTGCCTGGTATGATCAGCAAAGCATTCTTCACGACTAAGGACTCATGCACACAGGACGTTTTTACATCGGCTTTTAGGGGCGTCTGGCATTTTTTTTTCACTGCCTCTGAACTCTCATCCATGTTAACCTATGTGTCCATGCACATACAAATACAAACTTTCAGAGGAGTTTGAAAGCATAAGCGTTTAGGGCAGTAAAAAAAAAAAGACTGTGGGTCCAGGAGCAGATGTGAAAAGTAACATTTTTGTGCAGCGCTCCAAAAATGTAAATTCACACATATATATATACACACAAAATAATGTACACTGTGCAATAACCACAAAAACTAATAATAATGAAAAGAGATGTGAAATTCACGCCCAAACTAATCTCCATGTGCTATCATATAAAGGTTGTTTTAAGACATAAACATACAGTCTTTGGACAGTGAAAACAAATGGTGTAAACAGAAGTGGGATTCCACATGACATCAATGTTGAAGACACAGACAATAGACCCACCACCGGTTAGTGAGGAGGCTTACTGGATTTAGAGGACTCAAATGGGCATATGCTCAGTGAGCCAACAAGGTTTATGGTGCTTCACCAAAATATGGGACCTCCATGGGACCTCCCATATGAGCTCTAGATCAAGTTGTAAGACAATCCAATTGGTCAAGAGATGTCACCGAGAAGCAGTCCTCAGAAGCAGCCAACTTGTCAGATCAAATCCTCTCAAGTATTCAAAATGGCATGACCAAAAAAGAAAATACTCCACATAGTGTGAATCCATATAAATGTAAAAATGTATTAAAAGAAAATTGAAACACTCACATTTAGAAAGTGGCTCAAGTGCTTAAAATTGAGGCTTGTGGGTAACGCAATGACATCAGCAGGGCTCGTCCAGGCGCGTTTCGTCTAAAGAGACATCCTCATCTTGAGGTTTGTTGCCCACAAACCTCAATTTTAAATGCTTGATCCACTTTCTAAATGCGAGTGTTTCCAATTTTTCTTTTACATTTTGCTTACGTTTTATACGGATACAATGTACAGTATTTTCTTTTTTGGTCATGCCATTTTGAATACTTGAGAGGATTTGGTCTGACAAGTTGGCTGCTTCACTGTCTTACAAATTGATCTGGAGCACAGATGTGGAGGTCCCATATTTTGGTGGTTGCACCTTAAGCCTTGTTGACTCACTGAGCATATGGCCATTTGAGTCCTCTTACTCCAGTAAGTCTCCTCACTAACCGGTGGTGGGTCTATTGTCTGTGTCTTCCCTTCAACATTGATGTCGCGTGGAATCACTAATATTTACATTTGTTTTCACTGTCCATTCAAAGACTGTTATGTTTATTTTTTAAAACAACCTTTATATGATGGCACATGGACTTTAGTTTGGGTGTGAATTTTGCATCTCTTTTTCATTATTATGTCATTATTATGTCTTGGACATGTAAACAGACTTACCTCCCAATCTGGGGCGATAAAAAACAAATAACAGAAGGGGATACATCCTCTTCTGTTTAGGCAGATAGGATTGGAGGTAGCTGAGTCCATTAACTCCTGGCCACCCATAGAGCAGAGGGGGCTCTGTCTGTGTCTATCCTTCAGAAACTGAGCAGACCTGGACCTGTCATCTGCCCACTCTGCTCCGATCAGCAGGGAATCTGTGAGCTGATCGGAACAGAATCTGCACGGAATCCACCCCAAATGAAAAGGGCCTTAGTATTTTGAATTTTATTCATAGGGCGATTGAAAGCCAGTGGAGGAATTGTCAGAGAGGGGTGGTGGACGCTGAGTGATTGGGGAATAATTAGTTTAAAGTATGCTTGTTCCGAGACTGTGACTCAAGTCAGAGAGAGAAAGGCTATCTAACATCTTATGCCCTGTACACACGGTCAGACTTTTGACCAGCCAAAATCACATCGGAATTTCGACGGAATTCCATCGGAGTAAAAGAGAACATGTCCTCTATCTAAACTCTGACAGGATTTCCGATAAAAAAAGTCAGAAGGGGCATACACATGGTTGGAATTTCCGATGGAAAATGTCTGTCTGACTTTTTCCATCGGAAATTACGATCGTTTGTACGGGGCATTAGGCCTGCATTTGCATCCCCCATACTCCTCTCATGAAAGTCTTACTTAAGGTTAAAGGAGAACTTACCTGTTCCTTCCCCCTTTTCACCCCCCCTTATCTGTCTTTTTTTAGCCGGTGCCTCTTCTGGGTTTAGGCAGCCCCTGATGACCAGGCCTGTCGCGACAAGGCAAGCAAACCAAGCAATTGCTTGGGGCCCCGAGCTGGCCTGGGGCCCAAGCAGGGCCCTTTACGTGCTTCCTATAAATGCAACAGCCGCCTGAGCGCTCTATTGCGACCCTCTGGCGGGAACTGCTGCCTCTCTCATCACTTCTTCCCCTTCCCTGTAGCGTGGCCGAGCTCCTCTTCCTTCCTCCTGTCAGTCCGACCGGGTACCGCGCGGTACAGGAGATTCAGTTTCCTGTTCCCGGCCGGACTGACAGGAAGTGCACATTGAGTGTACTTTCTGTCAGTCCGGCCGGGAACAGGAAACAGAATCTCCTGCTGCGAGGTACGGTTGGGGGGGAGTAAAAAGAACATAGGGAGGGAGGGGGGGGGGAGTAAAAAGAACATGGGGGGGAGTAAAAAAAAAACACAACTTCCATGTCCATTTTGCTTGGGCCCCCTAATTACTTCAAACAGCCCTGCTGATGACGTGGCAGTGTTGCTCCCCTGGCTGTGATTGGGCTTCAGCAGCCTCCTTGGATATGTGAAGAGGTCATCCCAGGTTCCACAATGACTTTATCAAAGGGGTCACTCCAACAATAAAAGGATACTATTAAATTATAATTTGGAATGACACCAGCACTTGAGTCTCGCCCTGCGGACAGATCACAAGGCCAGTACCAAAAGTAAGGTCAAACTGTCTGAGCTGTGCGTTCTTCCCATCGGCAGAGACGATGTGATCTGTGCTCCAGTATTAAATATATGACCTGCCATCGGGTTGAGAACGGAGTGCTAATTTCTTACAAAATATGCATTTTTGTAATTTTCCTTTACACTTTTTTTCTCAGACCTACCAGCTCAATCAAAATTCAGCTAGTTAAAAATTTAAGTATAGGTCTGCTTTAATATCATATCAGAATATTTCTAATAAAGAGAAAGCAGGTTCTGTGATACATCATTAGAGAAGAGGACTTTTACAAATGACCTGATCTGTGGGAATATATAAAAAATGGATCAACTACATAATCATTAAGGGTGTTCTTTTCATTGCGTATAACGTGCGTCAGAGCGTTGCGATTCTATTCATATTGACCCTTATGCACCACAATTCACCACCACATGCTACAATGCATGTCTGTATGTTTTAGTGCGCTATTAGGAATAACGCATGTCCATTGTTCCTTTGCGTTGCAGTGTTATGGGTTATCTCAAAGCAATGCATGATTTCACCCAACACAACCTATGTTATTGTACATTTGTCAATGCACTGTACACATTGCTTATAAGTATTTCTTTTTAAATGCAGCTGGCATGGGTATCTAAATCTACCTTGTTATCTGTATGACTTAAAGGGTCACTAAAGGAAAATATTTTTTTTTGCTGAAATGACTGTTTACAGGGTATAGAGACATAAAAGTTAACTGATTCCTTTTAAAAATGATTAAAAATAGATTAAATTCAATCATATAATGTACCTGCAGTTTCACTTTCGTTTTTAAACTGGTTTCATCTTTTTGTGAAGTAAAGAAACCCACAGAACAAAAACAAACAAATCCAGGGCAGTGTTTTGTTTTTAAAATGAATCTGATTGGTTCTGAGGAGTTTTAGACACACAGCTTGGACCACAGTGAAAAGCTGCCATGAGATTTTTCATAAGGAGCCAGACAAGCAGGAAGTGTGGAGATCACAGCAGAATTACAGCAACTTCAAAGCAAAAATGAACAATGAGGACATGAAACCAGTACTGCAGTAAGGTAAAGGAAGCTACTGTATTTAGCTAAAAAAAAAAATTCCTTTAGTGATCCTTTAAGCTGACCATACACTGTAATGCCCTGTACACACAATGGAATTTCTGTCGGAATTCCGTTCAAGCGGCTTGCATACACACTGTCAGACCAAATTCCGACCATCAACAACACAGTGACATAAAACACTACAACGAGCCGAGAAAAATTAAGTTCAATGCTTCCGAGCATGCGTCGACTTGATTCTGAGCATGCGTGTTTTTTTTCTCCGTCGCAGTTCCACACAAATGATCAGAATTTCCGATAGGATTTTTTTCCATCAGGAAAAAAATAAAACATGTTCTATTTCTAAACTCCGATAGAAAAATGTCCATTAGTTTGTAGGGAAGTGTTTAGTGTGCTATAAGGGCAGCGTACAGGGGGCAGCAGGGCAGTGTGCAAGGGGTCAGTAGGACAGAGAATGAGAGAGGTCAACAGGGGAGTGTACAAGAGTGAGTAGGACAGTGTACAGGTGGCAGGGCCGGACTGGCCTACCGGGATAGCGGGAAAATTCCCGGTAGGCCGCCTGCTGTCTGTCAAAAAAACAACTAGTTTTGCTGCCTGTGTGGCCGGGCCACCGCGGCGGCCGCCATGACATCGCGGCCGCACTTTTCAATTAGCCCAGAGACTGGTTGGTAATGTCCTCTCACATGATGTGACATAATCAGTATCAGACAGTGTATGGTTTTTAAAAGCAGCGGCGGCCGCCCGCCGGCGATTTGCGGCCGCCATGCTCGCAGCTCGCCGCTGCTCTTTCGCGGCTGTGTGGACTGTCTGTCTGCCCTTGGAGTTGGAGCGATCGTGTCACGTGGTGAGGGAGGGGAGGAGCCGAGCAGGAGAAGAAACCAAGGTCAGAAGTTCTTCTTCCTTCTTCCCGCGCGGCGCCAGCACCGCCCAGTGCAGAGTCACGTGACTCACATCACGTGTCTGTCTTCAGCCGCAGAGGAGAAGATGATAACGCGCGGGCCGGCCACCGCTCCACAAGGTGAGGAAAAAAAGAACCTGCTGTGCTGTATCTCTCGACTCTCTCTGTCTCTCACCATATAACGGTGCACCCCCGGGCCCCCCCTCCTCTCTCTGCCAGTGCCACCTACCTACCTTTGCTGCCCCTGCATTAAAGGTAAAAAAAAAAAAATCAGCCTTTACAACCACTGGCTTCTAGACCAGTGGTTGTAAAGGCTGATTTTTTTTTTTACCTTTAATGCAGGGGCAGCAAAGGTAGGTAGGTGGCACTGGCAGAGAGAGGAGGGGGGGCCCGGGGGTGCACCGTTATATGGTGAGAGACAGAGAGAGTCGAGAGATAGAGCACAGCTGTATAATAATAATCTGAGATTATTAGACAGGCTGTTCAGACAATTTAGATTACACTGGGGTGACAGGTCAGGCACATGGGAAAGAAGACTGCCCACACAAGTGGGTTCAGTTTATTTGGATACCCAGGCCAGGTGAAAAATGTGGGGAGACAGCTATATTAGATTGATCAGTCATCAAGCAGAATATGGAGAGCAGTGCCTACATATGTAGGTTGTTTATGCAGTGGGAGATTGTTTCTCTCCACTGACTGGGGAGACTGCAGTGCTGAGCGTTGCTGTCTTCACAGTGAAACCTTCTGCCCGTTAGGAGTAGGACAATGCTGATCGTCTTAGTTGTGTGGGCAGGGTACCTTCCCACATGCATAAAGTTTCCTTCCAATGCATTTCATCCAATGGACTGTATCTCTTGATATCTATCTCTGTCTTTATGGTGTTGTTCTTTTTCGGTTAAATTGGGGGATTGAGAGTGAATTATAAAGATTTTGCGTATCCTGCCAGCGCACCGCTCCAGTGTGAAAGAGGCCTTAAAGTGGAGGTTCCCCTAAAAATAAACTTTTAACATTGCATTTATGAGATTAATGACAATTAGAATCGGCTGTTTTTTTAAAGAAAATACGTCCGTACATACCGTTTCCTATATGTGTTCTCACCGCCGCTTCCGGGTACGATGGTCGGGGCTGGGCGTTCCTAATTGACTGACAGGCATCCGACCGACGCATACAGCGCGTCACGAGATGCCGAAAGAAGCCGAACGTCAGTGTGGCTCTATACGGCGCCTGCGCACCGACGTTCGGCTTCTTTCGGCACGTATTTTTTTTTTAAAAAACAGCCGATTCTAATTGTCATTAATCTCATAAATGCAATGTTAAAAGTTTATTTTTAGGGGAACCTCCACATCATGTGTGATTGTGCGTGTGTGCTAAGCAGACAGGGCCGCTGGTGATTCTACTCCCTCTCTCCCCCTGTACAGTGTCAGAGGCACTGGCGCAGCATTGGCAGAGGACTGTATCTATTACAAGGAAACACCCCCTGCACTGCTGCGTGTCCCTTACCATCACAGTGCCAGTGAGTGTGACCTGTATGTGTACCACTGTCTGATGTTCCATTCCACTCTGCCTTTCTGCCCAGTGCTGTGCCCATGATACACCGCACGATTCCTCTGCATTTATGGGTGCTGATATTGCCACATTTATGGGTGCTGATATTGCCATATTTATGGGTGCTGGTAAGGACATATTTATGGGTGATAAGGCTGCAATTATGGGTGCTTATATTACTGCAATCTTGGGTGTTTTTTTTTTTTGTTATGGTTTTCTGAAAGATGGGTTTCAAATGTTTTCACAGGGGCGCAGTTTCAGTAGAAACGCCTCTCTCTCGCCATTGCACCCTTTCTCTCTCTCTCGCCGTTGCACCCCTCTCTCTCTCGCCGTTGCACCCCTCTCTCTCTCTCTCGCCGTTGCACCCCTCTCTCTCGCCGTTGCACCCCTCTCTCTCTCTCGCCGTTGCACCCCTCTCTCTCACCATTGCAGCTCGGCCCCTCTCTGGCTCTCTCATGGATTTCTCTCTTTTTTTTTTGGGCTGGTATATTAATGCTTTGGGGCTGGTATGAAATTATTTCCAGGGCTGGTTTTCATTCCCAGTCCGGCCCTGACAGGTGGTCAGCAGGACAGAGGACAGGGGTGAGCTGGGTGGAGAACAGGGGTTATCGGGGCAGAGGACAGGGGTTATTGGGATGGAGAGCAAGCGTTATCAGGGCAGAATACTGGGGACAGCAGGGTTGAGAACAGGGCTTAGCGGGATGGAGGAAGGGTCAGCGTGGTGGAGGACAGGAGTTGGCGGGACTGAAGACAGGGGTCAGTGATATGGAAGACAGGGGTCAGTGATATGGAGGACAGGGGTCAGCAGAATTGGGGACAGGTGATCAGTAAGGCAGTGTACAGGGGTCAGCATATTGCAGAGGTTAGTAGGATGGAGGACAGGGGATCATTAGGGCTGTGTACAGATGTCAGGGGTCAGGAGGAAGAACAGGGGTCAGCCTGAAGGACAGGGGTCATCCGGACTGAGGTCAGCAGAACAAGGTACAGGGGTCAGTAGGGCAGGGTACAGAGGGCCAACCCCCCCCCCATTCCCCCTCTTAACCAAAATCCCCCCATCCTCTCCTAGCACAAATGAGCAGAGCACAGCCTAAACCTCCTCTCTGCTGCATCTCTCTGGACTTTACACTTTAGTTCCCTGCACCAGGCTGCCCTTCCTTTGTCCCGACCCTGAGTGCAGGGATGGGGAGAGGAGCTCAGCCACCAGGCACAATATCCATGGGGTGGCCGGCCCAGTTCCCCCCTAGATCCATGTCCACCCACGTTTTTTAGCATGGATGGGGGAATTGGGTGATGCGAACAATCTAACTGTGTATTGCCAGCTTTACACAGGGAGAGGGAGGATTCGTGCTCTAAACCAGGTCGGGTATGCTTCATGCTCATGTGCTTAGGAGAGTGAGCAGAAGGATGAGCTTATCAGTCTACTGCTACTACTTAAAGCGGAGGTCCGCCTATAAAAAAAAATATTAAAATCCAGCAGCTACAAATACTGCAGCTACTGACTTTTTAATAAATGGACACTTACCAGCCGAAGCCGATCAATCGATTGGCTCTCGGCTGCCCCCTTTGCCATCCTCGGTGAGGGAATCAGGAAGTAAAGCGTTGCGGCTTCACTTCCTCGGTTCCCTACTGTGCATGCGTGAGTCATGCTGCGCATCCTAACTGGTCCCCGCTGTCTTTTGGGACATGTGTGTTTCCCAGAAGACGGGGGGGGGGGTGGGCGGTGAGGGGTGGGAAAGGGAGTGAACCCTGCGGGGGTCTATGCCCGGAAGTGGGTTCAAATGCCTGTATTATACAGGTATCTGCACCCCCGCCCCCTGAAAGGTTCAGAATGTGACACTGGAGGGGGGAGGGTTCCAAAGAGCGGAGGTTCCATTTTTGTGTGGACCTCGGCTTTCATTTTATAATTCCCTGGCTTGGGGCAGGAAGGTGACCCTAATTGTAAAGGATCACTTTTTTTTTTTTTTTAATAATAAACATGTCATATTTTATTGCTCTGTGCATTGGTTTTGCACAGAGCAGCCCCGATCCTCCTCTTATGGCTTCCCACATCGGCGCTCCTGGCTCCTCTGCCACACTGACTGCCCTCATAGCACTCGTGCGTGCTTGCTCCTAAACCTGCTTGTACCCGCCCCCCTCTTAAAGCGGTTCTCCACCCTAAAGTGAAGTCCCGCTGATCGGAACCCTCCCCCCTCCGGTGTCACATTTGACACCTTTCAGGGGGAGGGGGGTGCAGATACCTGTCTAAAGACAGGTATTTGCACCCACTTCCGGCCCGGCATTCACGGGCAAAAGAAGGGCATTTCGTCACATCCCGTCGCCCCCCCTGTTGTGTGCTGGGAACATTTGGCTCCCAACACACAGCGGGAGCCAATCGGCGGGCGCGCCGCGACTGGCGCATGCGCCGTAGGGAACCGGGCAGTGAAGCCGCAGCGCTTCACTTCCTGGTTCCCTCAGCGTGGATGGAGGGGGGAGCAGCAGGGTGACAAGCGATCGCTCGTGCTCTGCTGCGGACGGCGCTGGACTCCAGGACAGGTAAGTGTCCTTATATTAAAAGTCAGCAGCTGCAGTATTTGTAGCTGCTGGCTTTTAATATATTTTTGGGGTGGAACATCCGCTTTAACTGGCAATGATTAGCAGCATGACAGCAGCTGGAGCCAATGACACCCACTCTCTGAGCCAGTGAGAAAAGAGAGAGCCACTGCTCTTGTGTACAGCGCTGGATCAAGATTGGGTTCAGGAAAGTATAAGAGTGTGTGCTATGGGGAGAGCTGCATACAGAAAAAAAAATCGGTCCATTAACTGCAGGTCACCAAGCTGTGTAAATCTCAGGACTGGATGGACACAAGTACAACATTTTTGACATATACTGTAAACTGTTCCAGTTCTGATGAGTATTTAGATATTTGCCTGGAGTTCATCTTTAAGGAATTTGGGAATATGTAGCAAAGGAATTGACTACAATAGGGTATAGAAGTGGACCTTTTCTTTAATACCTCCCTAAAGACTTTGACAAGAGCTGCATCCAAATTACACTGAAAAAGACTCCACATAATCCTATTAGATGGTTTCGGAGCCAGATAATAGCTATTTTTCCCCGCACATCATAGGATTGGTTTTATGCACTGGGCTCTCTGTTAACATTATGACTGTAGGTGGAAAGCTATGTGCTGTCACACACTGGAGGCCTTCAATAGAGTTGCCTCCTCCCTCCCACTTCCATTTGTCTATCTCAAGATTTCCCCAGCGAGGTCCCACAGAGCCCTCATTGTGTGAGTGGCAGCATTCCCAGCAGTGGTGGAACGTTCAGCTGTTCTCTATGATACGTCTACATGGACAGGCCGATGTCACAGCAGAGCCTCCTTCTGCAGCCACTTGAGATTCGGAGAAGGAAAGGCGGACGTTGGACTGGTGTCCAGCTCAATCCAAGTGTTGTTTCAGCTGCACATCTGTCCTGTAACCTCAGCTAACTTCACTTTGAAAGATGAGTATCCCAGATAATTCTGTGAATGGAGCTTTTTCTTTTTTTTTAACCACTTCAATACACAACACTTTTACCCCCTTCCTGCCCATGCCAAATTTCAATCATAATTGCGCGGTCATGCAACGCTGTACCCGTTTTTATAATTTTCTTCCCACAAATAGAGCTTTCTTTTGGTGGTATTTATTTTTTGCTAAAAAAGACCGAAAATGTTCCAAAAAATACATTTAGTCTTACTTTCCGTCAGTAAATTTGTAATTTTTCTCCTTCACTGATGTGTGCTGATGATACAGCACTGATGGGCACTGATTAGGTGGCACTATTATGCCGCACTGATAGGTGACACTGATATGCAGCACTGATGAACACTGATAGCTGGCACTGATAGGTGGCACTGAGTGGTGACAGGCGGCACTGATGGGCACTGAAAGGCAGCACTGACTGGCATCACTGACGTCATCTGCTTTTTTTTACCGAGATCGGGGTCATGTAGTGACACTGGGGTGACTAGGTGTGTGTCTTGGGGGCAGGCCCATCGGAACAAGACAGGCAAAACGGGACCTTGCCACGCCGCCTGTAGCATGGCCGAGCTCCTTTCCTAATTCCTCCTGCAGTCTGGCCGGGTACCGTAATCGCGTGGTACAGGAGATTCAGTTTCCTGTTCCCGGCCGGACTGACAGGAAGTGCACACACTCAGTGATCAAACGGCCCTGCTTGGGGGGACAGGCTGGAGTGGGAAAACGTCATATGACATTTTCCCAGAATAATAGATCCACCCCGCCTTAGTCATTTCACTATACAGCGGGAGGTGGTTAAAGCATATCTGTAGTTAATTTAGGGTACTTTCACACCTGTGAATGCACCCGATACCGGTTACATGCAAGCACACCAGAAGGGGTTCCCGACAATTAGCGGTGAGAGGCAGCCCCATTGAAAGTGATGGAAGGCTGCCGGCTCCCACAGCTAATCATGGCCACTCTCATGTAATCACTCATGCAGTGATCACATGAAAATGATCAGCCCTGGACACAGACTGCCTGCATCCAGGGCTGATCACCCACATGTGTTTGCTGCATGAGCAATTACTTGTGAGTGGCCGTGATTAGCTGTAGGAGTTGGCAGCCTCCCATTACTGTTAATGCGGCAGCTTCCCACTTGGGTTCTCATAATTACCAGTAATCAGCGTTGGGTGTATTTACAGGTGTGATTGCACCCTAAACACATTGTTAACATGCCTACTGTACCTGAACCTTTTGTTATTCAAATGCATTAGATGTGCATTGATTATTCCGTTTCGTGGTGGCATTTGTTATTCTGTACACACAGCCTATAGTAGAGTAAATTCACATTCTTGTGTCAGAAGTTTCTGTTTGTGTTTAAACATGAGGCATAGGGCATGGCACTGCACAGGTTACTAAACCCTTGTTTTTTTTTTTTTTTTAAATAAACATATACTTTCCTCCTCTGTGCAGTTGGTTTTGCACAGAATGTCCCTGATCCTCCTCTTCTGGGGTCCTTCAGCTGCGCTGGTGGCTCCACCTCTTCTCGAATGCCCCTTCGGAGAAGCGCTCTCCTTCGAGACACCCAATGCGGGTGCGCTCCCGAGTCCTGCTGCTACGTCAATTGACACAGACAGCAGGATTCGGGCCCGCCCCTGGCACCCGCGTCAATGGATTTGATTGGCAGGAGCCAATGGTTGCGCTGCTATCAATTTATCCAATCAGGACATGAGACATCGGCCGGAGCTGGTGTGCTCGTTCCCATCGCAGGAATTATGGAACTGGTGCATGACAGGAGGATTTTTACCTTGATGCATAGAATGCATTAGGGTGAAAAACGTAGAGGGTTTACAGGGTTTAATGCATGACCTCTGTCTATAGTCTGAGTACTGACACTTCCTCTGAAAAAGCTAATATACTACAATACCTGGGTGTCCCAGTCAAGTGCTCTGCAGGTACAGGCTAAACAGTAATTGGATCTGAAACAGCCACAAGCAGCCAGAGCAGTAATATATTTTTTACAAATGTCCTGGGAGTCTAGAGACTCGGATAAATGAATTAGGTTCTCTATACACAGCCCAATATAGCCTCTAATCTGACATGGGAGAGTACCCAGTTGTATCCCACGTCAGATCAGGGGCTGAATTGGGCTGTTTAAGGGTACATGTTGAGGGCCAGAATTGCAACTTCAGACATCGAAAGTGATCATTTTTACCACTGAAGATTCTGTAATTTATGTGTAAGTCTGAGTCATCTATACATATGCCGCTTTAGTCTATTATTTGAGTTTCGTGCGCCATGCTCACACTTTCATTTTTATCAAATACAACCACTTTTTGTCGATTTTTGGGAAAAAATAAAACTGAGAAGAGCAGGGATTTTAACTCTCTGGACTGCTGTACCACCTGCCTGGGAACTGACAGCTCATTAACCACAGAGTGATAGTAAAGTCTCATTATTTTTCCTTAAAAAATAACAAACTTGTTATACTTACCTGCTCTGTATAGTGGTTTTGCACAGAGCAGCCCAGATCCTCCTCTTCTCGGGTTCTCGCCACTGCTCCTGGCCCCTTTCTCCTGTCGAGTGCCCCCACAGCAAGCAGCTTGCTATGGGGGCACCCGAGCCGAGCCACAGCTCTGTGTCTATTCAGACACGGAAACCAAGGTTTGGCCCCACCCCCTCTTTCTCCTCATTGGCTAACTGACTTTGACAGCATTGTGAGCCAGTGGCGCGGCTGCTGTGTCTCAGCCAATCCGGAGAGAGAGTTTCAGTTAGCCACGGCACTCGTGCACATTGCTGGATCGAGATGGGGCTCAGGTAAGTATTGGGGGGGTTAAGGGGGGCTGCTCCACACAGAAGGTTTTTTATCTTTATGCATCTTCATGCATAAAAAGGTCTTCTGCCGTTACAACCACTTTAAGTAGGTCAAACATGAACCAAAAATTGGGCTTGTTGAGCAGTGACCGGCTGAATTTCAATCCATGTATGGGCAACCTGTATGGGCAATCCATGTATAGTGCATCCGGAAAGAATTCACAGCTTCACTTTTTCCAAATTTTGTTATTCCAAAATGGATTAAATTCATTATTTTCCTCAAAATTCTACAAACAATACCCCATAATGACAACGTGAAATAAGTTTGTTTGAAATCTTTGCAAATTTATAAAAAAAAAAAAATCCCTTGTACATAAGTATTTACAGCTTTTGCCATGACACTCAAATTGATTTCAGGTGCATCCTGTTTCCACTGATCATCCTTGAGAAGTTTCTACAACTTGATTGGAGTCCACCTGTGGTAAATTCAGTTGATTTGATACGATTTGGAAAGGCACACACCTGTCTATATAAGGTCCCACAGTTAACAGTGCATGCCAGAGCACAAACCAAGCCATGAAGTCCAAGGAATTGTCTGTAGACTTCTGAGACAGGATTGTATTGAGGCACAGATCTGGGGAAGGGTACAGAAAACTGTCTGCAGCACTGAAGGTCCCAATGAGCACAGTGACCCCCATCATCAGTAAATGAAAGAAGTTTGGAACCACCAGGACTCTTCCTAGAGCGGGCCACCCGGCCAAACTGAGTGATCGGGGGAGGGAAATAATGAACAGTACTGAACAGAATGAAGAAAGTTCAGCCAGCACAGTAGACAGAGACATCCCCATGTATGCTGCAGTGTTAAACCAGGGATGGAAGAGTGATTGTTACAAAAACATCCGGCTGCTGTGCTGAGGATGGGGGGCAGCAGTATTTGCCGGTACTTTATAGAGTCATGAGAGATGTTTTTGGAGTCACTACACTGTTTGGACAGATATTTGTTCCAGGGAACCAATGCTGTCTAGGATATGTAAGGACCAGGAGAAGTGAGCGGGCGCCCCCCTCCGAAGATGCCTGGTGTGAGCACCGTCAGAAGTGAGCGGGCAGCCCCCTCCAAAGATGCCCGGCGAGAGCACTGTCAGAAGTGAGCGGGCAGCCCCCTCCAAAGATGCCCGGTGTGTACACCAGGAGGAGTGGCCCCCATGATACCTGACGTGAGTATCGGGAGATGTGGGTGGGCGGGAGAAGCGGGCGCCCCCCACGATACCTAACGTGAGCAGTGAGCGGGCAGGTGAAGCCGGTGGGCGCCCTCCCATGATACCTAAAGTGAGCAACAGGAGACGTGAGCACTGGAAGGCGCAGGCGGGCCCCCCCCATGATACCTGATGTGAGCAACGGGAGACGTGGGCGGGAGAAGCGGGCTCCTCCCTATGATACCTGATGTGAGCACCGGGAGACATGCCCCCCCAATGAACTCTGACGAGACCCCTGTAACCGAGCGCGCTGCCCTTCTGCTGTACGAATAACTGGAAGGGACGCAAGTGAACTGAAACCCAGAAATGACGCTTGTCAGCCGTATCCAGAACCATGAAGATATATACCCCCTCCTACAAATGCAGGCCAGCCTTCTCAAGTGTGTCCTTTTCAAAACTATTGGCCACGGCTGTAGTCCTCAGAGCTACAGTACCTAAAAACAATGTATTTGATAACAGAGCAGGAAGTGTATATTTAATGGAACAAAAGAAAACATTGCATTCCAATCCACTGGAGATCTCGTGATCCAAAAACTGCTTTGTAAATACAATTGTTTGCACCCTAATCACATGACAGCTGCTGCATGGTTGTTCTTATCTGACAGCATCTCCTTGTTAATGACCTTCAGGTGCCGAATCCTCTCAACATCATTCGCTGTCCACATGGCTCTCATGGCGTTATAGGAAAAATACTGTGTTGCATTATGTGCTGAAAAACTCTACTCTTGTGTAACATCCATTGCAGCAGGAAATTTGGCAGCTACTGTGACTTATTTCTGCACGCCATCCATAACGGTAGCAGTACAGCTGAAGGGTGCCAGCAGTGGGAACATCATTGGAACACTTGCAAGATCTGGGAACTGCTGGGCTGAGCCGATACAAAGCCATCGTTTGGCAATTTTCCAAATGGTGACATAGTGGGTACATTCCTGACACTGGTACAGAGCAACCTCCAGCAAAGAGCAGATTTCACAAATGCAAAGGATGGACAGAACTGGGCCTTTTTCTCAGACGTGGAAGAGGAAAGCCTGACACTTTTCTGACCTCTGACGTAATCTGGAAAAAGGCTGTCCGCACATGAACTACACAACTGGATATCAGAAAGCCTAATCAGTATTCTGTATGCAGGGGGCAGGGAGGGGGGATGCCTGCTGTGGTGGACCTAGGGCACGTTGGAGACAGTCTGCGTGTTTCAAGAGACTTTCAGTGAATGTTGACATCTTCCAAGATACGATCAATGAATGCCAACATGTTTCAACAGACTACCCGAGACAGCCGACTGGCATTGTAGACCATATTAAGAGCAAACACTTAAAGGAGTTGTAAAGGAAAACAATTTTTTTGCTGATATGACTATTTACAGGGTATAGAGACATACTGGTTAATGGATTCCTTTTAAAAATGATTAAAGATAGATAAAAATCAATCATAATGTACCGGTAGTTTCTAGTTTCGTTTTTGCATGTTGTTTCCTGCTTCTGTGATGTACAGAGCCAATACAGGGCAGTGATGGTTTGGAAACTGATTGGTGCTGAGGGGTTTTAGACACACAGTAATCACACCTCCTTGATTAGTGACCACAGAGAGAAAGCTCCCAGTACTGTGGTTATCAGGAAACAGACAACCAGGAAGTGTGGTGATCAGAGAAGAATTACAGCAACTTGAGAGCAAAAACGAACAATGAGGACATGAAAACAGCACTGCATTAAGGTAAAGGAAGCTATTAAGGTAAAAAAAAAAATCCTTTACAAACCCTTTAAGCTGGCCATACATGGATAATAAATAAAAAAAAAATTGTATAAAAGTCAAAACGCTCTTTCACTCGATTCGATGGCCCAAATATTGTATCAGAGATTTTCCTGCAAATTTCAAAAAATTTCTGATCAATTACTACTACCCCTACCACTAATGCACATTTAGCCTAATTTTTATTTTATTTTTGTTAAGGAATAATTGATCTAGAAATGATTAGAAATGAATTTAAAAAAAAATTCCAACATGTTTATTTGTTTTTGATCTTAAAAACACTTCCATACCCGGCCTATTCTGGCACTCCTCTCCTAAATGTAAGGCTCCATGCACACTGAAGCTCATAAACTGCAGTTTATTGGCATTTTGGTGTTTTTTTTAAAAGCCCAAAAACTGCACTCTGTTAGCCTTTTTTAGCATTAATGAGCAGTGGAGATTATGGGCTTTTTTCCGAACGCAAGAAATTTGCGTTCAAAGTGCCGTTTTTCGGTGGGAAAAACGCAAAAAAAAGCAAAACGCAGCCCACCAGTGTTTTTTATCCATTGGAAACAAAAAAAGCTAAAAAATGCTACACTGAAAAACGCTTTTGCAAAAACGCTAAAAAACGTTGAAAGGCTCCCTGCAAAGTTACTGGCGTTTTTTATATCTTATTTTAGCGTCCAGTGTGCATGGAGCCTTAAAATCATAATTGTTTTGATAGAAAATTACTCAGAACCCCTAAACATTAAAGTGGAAGTAAACCCTTCAATTTCATAGTTACAAAAACAGTTAACATTCCCGGCATGCCGGAAATGCTAGCTGTCACATTTGTTTGTGCTCTCAACCAAACTGCCAAACCATCCAATGGCTGGTTTCATAAGAGGTCACATGTACAGCATTATGGCAGTTGCAGATTAAACAGAGGTCAAGATGGCCGCTTCCTTGGCTGAAAACGATAGGAGGGTTTACTTCCACTTTAAGTACATTTTTTTCCAGCAAAGATCCTAGGGAATAAAATGGTGGTCGTGGTGGTTAAAATGAAAATTAGCTGTCGCAGTAAGCACACTAATACAAAACTCAAATGGTTGGTCTACCGAGTCCATTTTATATTCAATTTTATATCTATGTATGGCCAGCTTCAAAGTGGAATTCCAGATTTACCCTAATGACTTTTAAAACTGTCCCCTCCCCCCAGGGCCGCTAATAAGGTACTGCCAGCCCTCCTCTACTGGGCCTGGGCCCGGGCCCCATCAGTTCAAAAGTGGAGCCCAGGCACCTGTTGATCAGGAGGTCTGTACTTTCTTATTGCAGACACCAATCCTCTTCGGTCTCCTACTGCAACGCTACCGACTTCTCCTCCTCTCCCTCTCTCCGCTGCACTGCAGGGGGATTTCTTCTAGCACATGTGCCCTGTCCATCTGCTGTCCGGGCCACCTGTGTGCCCCCCCCCCCCCCCCCCCCCCGTGTGCCCCTTTCCACAACAGCATTTTCAGCTTCTCTCCTCTCCCAATGGCAGTTGCTTCTGGAAACTGTGGCAAACACTGTGAATGTGAAATACCCCTTAGAGGGGTGAGTATTTCCAGTGAGTACAATACCTATAGGGGCCACCATAGGAAGCACCAGTATAAAGGACACACGATTGAAGAGCACTTGTCACTTTTTGCAAAAAAGACTTTGTGTTTACAAAAGGACTGCGTTTGTCAACTTGTTCACTATAGCACCGGTCATTTTAAATAACATTGTATTTTTTGTCACATTTATGAATTATCACATTGTTAGCTGTATTTAGCACCAGTCACTTTATTTACTTCAATTTTGCACATTTAGATGGTACAGTTTAATATACAAGTCACTGGTTAGAGTGCGTTATTGAGTGCTCAGATCCCTGGTATAGAATCGTCTTTTTAGAACAGTGCCACACCTACTTATCGTGGCTTTAGTCGGCTTCCGGAAACTTATCTAAAGGACGTACGGGGGGTGCGTTCCTTAGATAAGACTGACAGGCGTCTCAGCCAATCAGGTTCACCGGTTCTGGTTACCGTTAACCTGATTGGCGGGAGAAGACATCGAGGGACGTGGAAGGAGGATGGCTGACCCCCAGAAAGGTAAGTGCCGCGCGCGCGGGGGGGGGGAGGGGCATTTTACAGGGCACAGTGGCGACAATGGGCACAGTGGCGACAATTAAAGGGCACAGTGGCATCAATTGGCACAGTGGCGACAATTAAAGGGCACAGTGGCGACAAAGGGCACAGTGGCGACAATTGGCACAGTGGCTGTGTTTGATGTCATGGCACAGTGGTGACAATTGATGGCACAGTGGCTGCGTTTGATGGCATGGCACAGTGGTGACAATTGATGGCACAGTGGCTGCGTTTGATGGCATGGCACAGTGGCTGCGTTTGATGGCATGGCACAGTGGTGACAATTGATAGCACAGTGGCTGCGTTTGATGGCATGGCACAGTGGCTGCGTTTGATGGCATGGCACAGTGGTGACAATTGATGGCACAGTGGCTGCAGTTGATGGTATGGCACAGTGGTGACAATTGATGGCACAGTGGCTGCGTTTGATGGCATGGCACAGTAGCTGCGTTTGATGGCATGGCACAGTGGTGACAATTTATGGCACAGTGGTGACAATTGATGGGCCCAGTGGCTGCATTTGATGGGCCAAGTGGCTGCATTAGATGGGCACAGTGAGACTGCAATTGTTTTTTTTGTTTTTTTTTCGTTTGCGCCCCCCCCCCTACAAATTTTGAGCACCAGCCGCCACTGTCCACGGGTGTGAATCTACTTCTACACAGGCCTCACACAGCAGGCTCCTGGAGCCTATATACCCTTTGTGTTTTAAATTAGCATTGTGAACACTTCTTTGTCACAGTAAAAGAGGAGCATACACTGGTTATCATTTCTTCAGACAAATTGCAGTCTTGTTCACTCCTTTTTCTCCATTTTGGATTACAATGAACTGCAGTATAAAGAACACAGGCTAGCTGAAGATGACTGGGACCAATGAACATTTCTTATTTCCTCTCTATTGTGCCCAATTTCTTTAAAACCATTTGCATACTGCATTGATTCACTTTAGGGAGCCACCCTATAGGAGATTGTCTGAGTTGTATTGTAATTGTTATGTTGCATTTTTACTGGTCTGTGTGTTGAGGACACAGAGGGGAGAAATCCAATGCACATGGTACAGTATTGGGTATTTATTCATCTCTCTATCCTGTCCACATAGGTCTTGTATCAGATTTATGTCCAGTGCGTAATAACGTATGAAGCACCTTTACTGTTGATCTAACTTGAGTTTATTTATGCAATTCTTTGTGTTTCTTTACTTCAGTAACTTATCTGATTTGTTCATTGACATTGTGTGAGTCTCTAATTACTATCCAAACTGTGAGGGGATGGAACCCAAGGTGTCAGAGGTAAGAGAGGATTTGCAGAGACGAGGTAACCATTGGGGTACAGAGTCTACTAGCAGCCCTCACAGGGGTACCGCTACACTCCGTAGCAGTTTAAATTATATATTCAGCCATCTGCGCGGGACTACCCACAATCTCTTCTAAATCACTGTCGCAGTCGGTGATTGTAGTAGTTATTCACAACTACAATGACCCTTTACCATGTAATCAGCTGTGTCCAGTCAAAGCTGATCACATGTAAACAGATTTGCCAATTATCAGCAGTCTTTCCTCACACTCTGTGCGACGAAAGGTTTACTGATAACTGCTGTCAGTACATAGGGTTGCACTGATTATCAGTGTAAACAATCAGTGCCAACCAGTGCACATAATTTCTGATCAGTACCGCCTATCAGTGCCTCCAGATTATTGCCCATCAGTGCAGCCTCCTCATCAGTGCAGCCTCCTCCTCAATGCCCATCAGTGAAGCCTCCTCATCAATGCCCATCAGTGAAGCCTCCTCATCAATGCCCATCAGTGCAGCCTCCTCATCAATGCCCATCAGTGAAGCCTCCTCATCAGCTCACAGAAGTAAAGAAAAAAAATTACTTATTTGCAAAATTCCATAACGGGAACTAATAAAAACATATTTCTTTTAAAATGTTCTGTTTTTTCTAGTTTGTTTAGCAAATAATAAAAAACCCAGTGGTGATTAAATGCTACCAAAAGAAAGCTCTATTTGTCTCAAAAAATGATAAAAACCTTATACGGGTAGTGTTGCATGACCATGCAATTGTCATTCAAAGTGCAAATGCGCTGAGAATTGGCCTGGGCAGGAAGGGGGTGAAATTGATCAGTACTGAAGTGGTTAATCACCCCTGCCAGTGTTGGGTGGTTTGTCTCATCCATGTAAACTGATACATTCTGCAAAGAAGCTTGTGCTTTTGGCAGACTTGCTGACTGGATCATCAGATGAAAATAGAAGAAAACCCTAAAGAAAGGTGACTAATACAACCATCACATCTAAGAATAGGGAACCTGCAATGTAATAAATGTTTGCTTTTGGGTTTAATACCACTTTACCAAATACATTTTAAAGTGATAATGTTTAAGAATCCAACACATCTCTCTATGTCTTTTTTATTTTATTTTAGAATTCATTATCCACGTTATGTTTGTCAATCATATGATATTTTAATAACATTAATCAAACAGATCATAGCCATCCACCCACTATTCTAAATACTACTGACAGAGCAAGCATTATGGGTGTGCCACTTACTAGGAACACCCATATACATCAGGTTAGAACTGGGAGAAACAACAGAGACATGCTGTGCTTTATTGAGAGTTTGTAAAGGAATTTTTGTTTTTATCTTAATAGCTTCCTTTACCTTAATGCAGTGCTGTTTTCATGTCCTCATTGTTCGTTTTTGCTCTCAAGTTGCTGTAATTCTTCTCTGATCTCCACACTTCCTGGTTGTCTGTTACCTGATAACCACAGTGCTGGGAGCTTTCTCTCTGTGGTCACTAATCAAGGAGGTGTGATTACTGTGTGTCTAAAACCCCTCAACACCAATCGGTTTCGTTTTCCAAACCATCACTGCCCTGTATTGGCTCTGTGGCTCTGTACAGCAGAGAGGCAGGAAACATCATGCAAAAACAAAACTAGAAACTACAGGTACATTATATGATTGATTTTTATCTATTTTTAATCGTTTGTAAAAGGAATCAGTTAACTATTATGCCTCTATACCCTGTAAACAGTCATTTCAGCATAAACATTTTTTTATTTACAACTCCTTGAAGGAGCAAGGGAGACATGCCCACAATGTGGTGTGATATACTATGATACAATATCATTTTTGGAGCCAGGTGTTACTAAAAAATCAAGAGGGTTTGTTGGAAAGGAGGCCAACTGACAAGACCATAGCTATCTAGCAAGCCGGACAAAATGTTATCATTTTTTTCATTCTACCTCTATGCTGGTGGTAGGTGTGTTTCCTAAAGTAAGGGGCAGTTGCATCACTTCTGGACAGTCACTAATCAATGTTGGGGTGTTTGCCACCCACTTTCATGCAACAAAACAGGCCATGTATGGATTGAAATTTTGCCTGTTCAGCAAGAGGTCGATCTTTCGATTAACCTCTGTTCAACCATCCTGTCGGATTAATGCCACTCGATCTGCGCTGCAGGTAATAGGCTGTAGTGCTGATCTGTGTATTCTATCAGTGGGGAAGTCTCCAGACCGCAGGTCAGAATACAATAGCGCAGCTGGGAGAATTCCCCCATACAACTTGAATATGGGGATAAGGGAATCAGTTCAGTTTTTTTAAAACAAAAAAAAAACGTAGCCATGTATGGACAGCTTTAGTTTTCTAGCAACAAATAGCGCTTTTGTTACAGTCTTCACAGAAGCATGGTCAAGAGTATGAAAGTATGCCGGTACGCGAGTAAGAGGTCTGTATTCTTAACTGCTTATGGAATGCCTGGTTAATGTATATTGCTTTTTACCTAAGGGGAACCCCTAGAATCATTTCAGGCCTCAGCAGTGGTGGCTTTTTTTTATTTTATTTTTTATTTAAGTATTTATTATATTTCAAAGGAGGTAAGCGAATACAAAAACAGCACCAATTGGGCATACCCAGGCAATAATTTGTGTACGACCAAGAAAAATGAGAACAAAGAAAAATGGGTGCTAAAATGTCGCTTCTACTAGGTTACATCAGAATTTCGAGGACTTAGTAGTGGACAGGCGGTATAAAACAGATATGCAAATAGGCATAATATATCACTTATAAGAAACAGCTGAAAAAGTGCTTACAAATGTTCCTAAATGGGTGGTAGTCAAGGAGTCACAGACAAATAGAGCTCACATGAGAATCAGAGTAACACCATTGCAGGCTAATGGAAAGGAAGGAAGGTACTAGTTATGTTCCAGAGGAAGTGGGGCAACTAACACAGAGGAGCACTCCTAGAGTCAGAGATCCAGAGATTCCAGGCTTTGGTAAATTGCTTTGTTGATAAGTTGGCTTTGGCGAAGGAAAATTCTATTAAAAAATGGCGGTTGAGTAGTTGGATGGTATCCTTCAATAAAGGAGGTTGAGTTGATTTGCATTTTTTCGCAATCGCCAGTCTTGCTGCTATTAGGATGTGTGTCACCAGAAGTTGTACGTTTTTAGGCCATGTGTGGATAGCGAGACCCAGGAGCAAATCCAATGGGGACATAGGGTATGCCACATAAAGAAAGAATTAGCGACTTTACTTTTTCCCAGAACTTCTTGACAGAGGAGCAATCCCACTAAATGTGTGAGAGCGAACCTATATTCTCACAGCCCCTCCAACATTTAGGAGAGGTATTTGGGTAAATCCTTGCAAGCCTTTCAGGGGTAAAATACCACTTGTGGAACAACTTCTGAAGGGATTCCCAATTGGTGATGAAATGAGACAGGCGAAGGGGTGCTATGAGAGATTTCTGCCAATGTGTTGATGGAGGAGATTGGTCCAACAAGGAGGACCAGTACCGAATAGAGGAGGAAAGTAGGTCAGGAGGGGGATTAGTGAGGAGCTTGTATACTAGGGAAATCCCTTTGGTTTTGGTTCCATCAAGATTGTAAAAATGTATCAGGGGGAGCATCAACGAGTCCGAGTTTGACCAGGGGATTTTTGAAAGCGTGGATCAAATCCGTCAGTAGAGGAAAAATGTCCGGTTGGATAGGCCAAACTGTTTTACCAGGTATTCGAAGGGATGGAGACCTGATGTAGAGAAAGGCATACCAACGTTGGTGATGCCGGCTTTAAACCAATCCGATAGAGGCAGAACCGGGGTAATAAGATGTAGGGCTTCCATTGGATTTTTTTTGAGAGGGTATCCACCGCTATTCCTCCATTAAGTTGTGACAAAGCAGACCAGACCCTAGTGGAGACTGTGATGGTATCCAGGGGGGAGCGTTTATGGTTGAGAGTAAGATAAGTGGCGGCTAGGAGATGTTTCAGGTTTGTAAATACAGAGGCTTCGATTTGTTTCCAGGTTGTGTGTTGTTTCTCTGACCACCAGGTTTTCAATTGGTCCAGAATGGTTGCTCTGTGATAAGCTTGAATGTCTGGTGCGCCAAAGCCACTGTGTTGAACCGGAGATAACAGTATGGCTCTTTTCACTCTGGGACGTTTTTCATCAAGGCCCCTTTCACACCACTGAGTTTTTCAGGCATTTTAGCGCTAAAAATAGAGCCTAAATAACGCCTAAAAAAATCCTACCCTGCAGTCTTCAGTGTGAAAGCCCAAAGGCTATATTGCCTGCAATGCACTGCTTCAGCATCGCGGGCGGTTTTAACCCTGCTGCACCGCTAGCGGTCAAATATCGTGCCAAAAACGACAGTATAGCGGTGCTAAAAATAGCGTCGCTATACTGCCAGCGCACCTCCCGTGCCCAGTGTGAAAGGGTCCTTATTCAGTGACATTGTGAGTACCTCCAACTTTCTGTTTTAATTCTGTTCTGTTCTTTTACGGACTTTGGTGCAGGTTTAAGTACTTGTTCCCCTCTTGATTTACAATTTATTTTTTCACAACAAGGACTTTTGCTGTCCCTGTGGTCCAGGGAAGCCACTCGTTACCCACTCATTTCAGGAGAGTGTCAGCAATATCTAATATTTTCCAGGAGACTGTTGGAGGCAGCCAGGATGCCCCAAGAGACTTCAAGAATAGTTGATATGCCTCCATAGGTTAGAGTGTAAGGGTAGCGTGTGTGTTGTGATAGGCAGGTAACACCTCATCCATATGTTTTCCCATTAACTCGTTGGGCACCAAGTGTGGGTTTGCACAGGGTAATTTCTTCTGGGCTACGCCAGGCGCCAGAAGATCCAGTTGTCCCAACACCACGATTACACCTTACCCGAAGGCGTACTCATCAGTACCTGGACCAAAAGATGTGTTCATGTGAAAGTCAAACATTAAGGCAGTCCTCTAAGGCAGAGGTGAGTTCTTTCAAGGATTTTGTCTCATACCCTGCACACTTGAACAGGTGCTTGTGTTGCATTAGAAAGGGACAAACAGGCCATGTTGACTCCACCAGTCAGCATACCTCTGTTACCTCACTCCCGGTAACAAAATGAAACCCAGACGAGCACATAGCGCGCACCTCATACATGCTCATTTAACTTTTGCTACTCCTCACCCAGTGATTAGGCCATAACTCTCTGTAATGCTAATTTACTGCCGAATACAGTTGGAAGGGAGCCATAACCCTGGACCCCCTTGCTACCTGTTACCAGGAACTTCACCAACGAGGCAGTTAACCTTCTGTTGCTGTGATGTTTCTAGAACTTTTTCTGTGCAGTGGTGTACTCAGATTCTTGTGTGTATGCGCCAGGACCCAATGTGCTCCCCTTGAGTAATTTTCAGGCCAGGCTTTGTGTGGTTAACAACTTTCACCACAGTGAAGTATGATGACCATAACATGGCAGAAAGTCCTTCCCCTATCTAATTCTAACAGTGACTGCCCCAGAGTACCTGCAAAGGCAAAGTCCTTGTGGGTGAAGTCCATAGCTGGCACGACTTGATGGGAGAAGTTCATGACTTGGGTTTATTCCGAAGGCTGGTGTTCCGTAGAGCAGTGGTCATCAACCCTGTCCTCAGGGCCCACTAACAGACTAGGTTTTATGTATTACCTTGGGGAGATGCAGACTAGAGTACTGCAATCACTAAGCAGCAAATGATATCACCTGTTATGTATTTCAGTTATCTTGCAAATTTGGCCTGTTAGTGTGTCCTGAGAAGAGGGTTGATGATCACTGCCGCCGAGGGACTACATCTCTCAGCACGTCCCGTCAGGTTCCCGTTCTTTATCCCACTGACCCCCGCGACACAAACCACTGCCTTTTTTTTATATCTCACAGGACAGGAGACTGGACCCCAAAAGCCAGTGAATGTGTGCAGGAAAGCATGGCATTTTTGGTAGAATCGAATTTGGTAATGCTGATTTGGCAGCGCCTGATTGATTTCTGAGAAGTGTGAATTTTAATAACAAGTCCGCTTATAGTTTTGTTGCAGCCTCAGTAGGCAGAGAAAATTATTTCCTAACTTAAGGCCTAGTACACACGAGAGGATCGATCCGTGGAAACGGTCCGGAGGACCGTTTCCGCGGATAAATCCTCTGGCGGATTTTGATCTGATGGTTGTACTAACCATCAGATCAAAATCCCTGCGGAATTCCCTCCGCGGTGACGTGTCGCGCGACGCTGTAATATAAGGACTTCCACGCATGCGTCGAATCATTACGATGCATGCGAGGGAGGGAATTGGACGGATTGATCCGCTGAGTCTGTACAGACCAGCGGATCAATCCGCTGGACTGGATTCCAGCGGATAGATTTCTTAGCATGCTAAGAAATTTTGATCCGCTGGAAATCCATCGCCCGGAAAAATATCCGCGGATAAATATACGCTGGATCGTACACACCAGCGGATCTATCCGCTGAAACCGGTCCGCGGATAAATTCCAGCGGATCGATCCTCTCGTGTGTACGGGGCCTAAGAATTTAATATATAACAAAGTAGGTGTATTCTACAAACACATCCAAGTTTCGTATTTCAAGTTAATAAAGCATAATGACACAGTGGGTGAAAACACAACGTAATAGCGTACAGAGCCAAAGGGAGATTTTAAAAAACGACCAAGGAAGAAAAGTGAAAATAAAAAAGTAGCAAAGCAGGTCTGAGAAAAGCAATAGTTAAAGGGGTTGTAAAGGTAATTTTTTTTCCTAAATAGCTTCCTTTACCTTAGTGCAGTCCTCCTTCACTTACCTCATCCTTCGGTTTTGCTTTTAATTGTCCTTATTTCATCTGAGAAATCCTCACCTTCTGTCTGTAACTCCACACAGTAATGCAAGGCTTTCTCCCTGGTGTGGAGTGTCGCGCTAGTGGGCGTCCTGACTCTCCTGTAGTCCAAAGGAGGTCGGCGAGCACGCATTACCGTGTGGAGTTACAGACAGAAGAACAGGAAGTGAGGATTTCTCAGAAGAAATAAGGACATTTAAAAGCAAAATGGAAGGATGAGGTAAATGAAGGTGGACTGCACTAAGGTAAAGGAAGCTATTTAGGAAAAAAAAATTGTACCTTTACAACCCCTTTAATTTAAATATGATAAATGTATGTGACAAAGTAGAAAGGCAAAAGGAATTAAGGAGATACAAGCAGAAATGTGTACATTGCTACTGTACCTATA
This sequence comes from Rana temporaria, assembly GCF_905171775.1. NCBI lineage: Eukaryota > Metazoa > Chordata > Amphibia > Anura > Ranidae > Rana > Rana temporaria. The sequence goes on from NC_053497.1 coordinate 140,638,482, forward strand.
GAAACACACACAAAACACAATCAAAAGCTACATAAATACCGTGGGGCAGACCCACGTACATCGGCGCATTTTTTCGTCGGGCGTAGCGTATCTAAGATACACTACGCCGCTGTAACTTACTTTTTTTTTTTGGAATCCTCAAAGAATTTGCGCCGTAAGTTACGACGGCGTAGTGTATCTTTGGCGGTGTAAGGGCGCGCAATTCAAATGGATGTGATGGGGCCGTGTTTTATGTAAATACGTTGTGACCCGACGTAAACAAAGTTTTTTAACGGTGCATGCGCCGTCCGTGGGGGTATTCCAGTGCGCATGCCTGAAATTAAACCGGAACAAGCCAATGTTTACGACGGTGATGCCATTCTACGCAAATCCCTATTCGCGAACGACTTACGCAAAGGACAAAAAAAATAAAAAATTTGATGCGGGAACTGACGGCCATACTTAACATTGAGTACGCCTCATAATAGCAGGGGTAACTATACGCCGGAAAAAGACAAACGCAAACGACGTAACTTAACGTACGTTTGTGGATCGCCGTAACTAGCTAATTTGCATACTCAACGGGGAATTCGACGGAAACGCCACCTAGCGGCCGGCGGAAAAATGCACCTAAGATCCGAAGGCGTACTAAGACGTACGCCTGTCGGATCGATCCCAGATGCAGTCGTATCTTGTTTTGTAGATACAAAACAAAGATACGACGCAGGAACTTTAAAATTACGCAGCGTATTAATAGATACGCCGGCGTAATTCTTTTGTGGATCTGCCCCTGTGTGTGTGTGTGTGTGTGTGTGTGTGTGTGTGTGTGTGTATATATATTTACACACTGAAAAAGAGAGAGTGGCACTCACGGGGCTTGAAAGATGAACGCGTAATGAAGGTTTTGTTTCAACAAGGCGCAACCTCGTCTTTCTCAGGACCTGAGAAAGACGAGCTTGTGCCTCTTCGAAACATCAAAATAAAACCTTCATTGTACATTCACCTTTCAAGACCAGTGAGTGCCACTCTCTCTTTTGGATTGTATACACTACAGTCTTTGCTGCACACCCGGGCCCATTTTCTGTCTCTGATACGTGTGCAGTGGCAACCATTGGCTATGTATAGATATAATGTGTGTGTATGTATGTATATATATATGTATAAAAATGTGTGTGTATAGTTACATCTACATACACACACACACACACCATATTACTTGTGGCAATTGAACCCGTGCCCCCAGTGATGCAATCTAAAGCCTCGTACACACGGCCGGATTTTCCGAGAAAAAAAGTCAGACAGCTTTTTTTTCTAGGAAAGTCCGGCCGTGTGTAGCCTCCATCTAATATTTTTTTTCGGAAGTCTGACGGACCTTAGATAGAGAACATGTTCTTTTTCTTTCCGTCCGACTTCCGACAGACTCACGGCGGACTTTTACACAGTCAAAAGGTCCAACCGTGTGTACAAGGCATTAAGGTGCTTAAAGGCTATGCTATGTCCCTTTGGTTTTGCTACAGCTTTTTTGTGTCCTTTGCTCCATAACAGGGAAATGGGTTGGAAAGCTGGAAAATCAATGTTGTAGAACTCCAGCCAAGCATTGCTTGTTGTTATTGGTCCTTCTGTGTCCATGCATAATAACCAAGCACCTGTGTGGTGAATGTGAGCATTGGTCACGCATGCTTCTCTCCTTTAATGAACCCAACTTTCTTCAGTTAATTTTCCTTTGACAATTTCAAGGACTTTATTGGCCTTTTACAAAAACAAACCCCAAGCTTCCCACTATGACCTCATAGTAACAGCTCACAAATAACTACTGCCAAACAAGTTCATAAGAAGAGGAAAGGGCCTTGTGCAGAGGACAGCATGCCAGCAATTGTTGTCACATGGGAAGAACACAATCATGATTCACTGGATGAGTATTTTCATATATATCCAGAAAATCCCACACACCCAATGTGACATCAGATTTACTAATGGAGTCATATTTATCCAAGTCAATGTCCACGTCATCAATGCCAAGTCAGGTTCAAGGAATTGTAACAAAAATAGACCTTCCCTGTGTGCACAAATTTTATCGTCCTCACCTTTACAGAAAAAATTCAATGATGCACACTGGATACCTTCCCAACCCCCCCTGGTCCTGGCTGTACTTACAGGGTTGCTGAGCTGTCATTACCTCCGCATCCAGTCCAGGGATTTGAAATCCCCACTCTTCTCCATACAGCACTTACAGGACAGGCCAGATCATTTCACTGTGATGGGGCTAGCCAATCAGAATTGAATCGATCTGGTCCACCCCAGAATTCATTGAAAACTACAAGCCGAGAGCCGCAGAGACGGACGTTGTCATTTTCTATTCACAGAGCAGAGTAAATGCATGATACGGCCAGCCAGGCGGAACCCCATACAGCCAAGTTTTTTTTTTACAGTTATTGGGGGGAGATGATCCTGGCTAGCTGTCAACGCAGGGGATCGGGGGGATGCAAGGGTCAGTCAGTTTATAACATGTTGCACCCTAAATATGGGTGAAACATGTTATGAAACGTCAACTTATCCTTTAATTGAACATGCTGAAGTTAGAAGCTGATTGGCGCATTCACAGCTGCACCAGATTTTTCACTCTCCAGTTTTAGTAAATGAACCCCCTTTGCATCTGTTATGGAGCAAGGCTTCTCAACTAGAGGTTGCTAGGGGTTCCATGAGCAATGAGTAATGTCTGCCTCTCAGATAAGTTCCCAATGACCACATGTGTAAGGAGCATTTTTCCCACTGACCATCACACTAATGTATCATGAGTTGTAGATATAGTCATTTTAGCAGGGGTTTTCACTGAGGCTGGAAAGTTATTTCAAGGGTTCCTATGTGTTGAAAAGTTTGAAAAAGGCTGTTATGCAAAATAGGATGAGGCAGAGGGTTTAAGTAGTTTAGCAAAATACAGTGGGCAGGTCTGACACCACTCAGTGCACACAACTGCTGTGTGTTGTCGGCTTACACCGGGATTTAGAATATGAGAACATTTCTATCACATTAGCAGATGTTTTTCTGTACTTGCAGTGTCTTTGAAGGGATAAAATATGTGTGATGTGCATGTATTGTATATATTTCATAGTCTATCCACTTCAACTTGTATTGGTATGTGTTCATGCAGATAATCATTTCCCACATCCCTTTATATTGTGTTCGCTAAGATGCACATCCAAGAGTTTTTTTAAACTATCCTGTTGACACCACCAATTGTGGAAGAGAGTTCCACATCCTTATTGCCCGGACAGTGAAATAACCCCCAAAACAGATTAAGGTTAAACAGTTTCTCTTCCAAACTGATTGTGTGGCCCCGTGTCCTACTGCACTTCCTGAGACTGAATAGTTTCCTACCTACACTGGGATTACCATTGAGATATTTGTATGTCGTTATCTTGTCTCCTCTCAAGCGTCTCTTATCCAGGGAGAATACATTTTGCGCTTGTAGCTGTTACTCGTATTTAAGGTCCTACAGCCCCCCTTATTAATTTTGTTGCCCTTCTCTGGAATCTGTCCAGTTCCAGCACATCCTTTCTGAAGATTGGTGACCAGAACTGGACAGAATACTCCAGATGTGGCCGAGCCAGAGTTTTATAAAGTGGTAGAATTATCGTTTTTATCTATGGAGTAAATCCATTTTTTTAATGAGTAAACTTTCCTTCCCAAACAATATAGAAGACCTATAGAAATAATGATATTGCTGTTTTTGCTTGTCCCACAACCCTTGCTCAAATATTGGTCAAAAGTCAAGTCAAAATTTCAAAAATAAATACACAAATTAAAGACTTAAATGGGTTGTATTGTTTTTTTTTTTTTTAACCACTTGGCACCCAGGGTACGTCATATGACGTTCTGGACTTTGTGGTGGTATACCTGAATGATGCCTGCAGCTACAGGCCTCATTCAGATATTACCGGTTTTAGCCGGCGATTCCCTGCACCATAAGAATGATCATAGCGGCTGTTTCGCCGCTTGATCGTTCTTACGGGCAGCGGAAGGGGACTTCTCCCCTCCCGCCGCCCTCTGGTGCTTCTCCCGACTCCCCGCTGCGATTGATGAGTCGGAGAACAGATCCGCTGGCCTCCGGATGATGATCACAGAGATTTCCGGCGAACCAGATGGTCGCTGGAGTCTCTATGATCGTCTGAGGCCGGGCGCGATGTTATGGCGTCACGCCCGGCCTCAGCATAAAAAAAAACCGCTGCACATTATGCAAATAAATTGGGCTAATTTTACTGTTTTTTTAAAGCATGAAACTCTTTTTTTCCCCAAAAAACAAGTTTGAAAAATTGCTGCGCAAATACCGTGCAAACTGCCGTTGTATTCTCTAGTGTCTTTGCTAAAAAAACATATATTGGCCCAGATTCAAGAAGCACTTGCGCCCGTGCAACCATAGGTTGCGCGGCGCAAGTGCTTACTTGCTCCGGTGTAACGAGTGCTCCTGATTCAGGAACCTTGTTACACCGACTGCAGCCTAGGATATGACAGACATAAGCCTCCTTATGCCTTCATATCTCAGGCTGCATTCTTGCGTTGGCCGCTAGGGGGCGCGGCCATTGTGATCGGCGTATAGTATGCAAATTGCATACTACCACCGATTCACAAAAGTTGCGCGGGCCCTGCGCACGCAAGGTACGGAGTTTCCGTACGGCGACTTTAGCGCAAGGTTGCTCCTGCTGTAGCAGGGGCAACCAATGCTAAAGTATAGCCGCCCTTCCCGCTCGTGAAATTTAAATTTCACGTCGTTTACGTAAGTGATTCGTGAATGGCGCTGGACGCCATTCACGTTCACTTAGAAGCAAATGACGTCCTTGCGACGTCATTTGCCGCAATGCACGTCGGGAAAGTTTCCCGACGGAGCATGCACTGTTCGCTCGGCGCGGGAGCGCGCCTAATTTAAATGATTCCTGCCCCCGGCGGGATCATTTACATTAGGCAGCCTTACGCCCGGCTATTTAGCATATCGCCCGCGCAATTTACGGAGCTACTGCTCCGTGAATCGCGGGCATTTCAAAATATTTGCGTGGGCGCAGAGCAAACATCGTTGCCCTTTGCCCACGCAAATATTGCACGGATCTACCTGAATCTGGGCCATAGTGTTTTGGGGTTCTATGTAATTTTCTAGCAAAAAAATTATGATTTTTACATGAAGGAGTGAAGTCTCAGAATTGGCCCGGTCCTGAAGTGGTTAAATAACAAACCTTATACTTACTGTACCTCCACTGTGCAGTTAGTTTAGCACAGAGTGGCCCCGATCCTTCTGTTCTGGGGTCCCACAGCGGCTGTCTCGGCTCCTCCCCGCAAGAGCTAACCCCGCTATCCCGTGTGATACAGTCGGTGGCCATAGCCGCCGAGTGTATCACACGGCCACGCCCCCCGGTGCCCCGCGCCATTGATTTGATTGACAGCAGCGGGAGCCAATAGCTGCGCTGCTGTCAATCATCCAATGAAGAGCCGCCTCAAGCTGGGGGGAAAGCATCACGGGATCGCGCCCACGTAAATTCGGGGCAGGTAAGTAAAACGGGGGGGGGGGGCAGAGAGTGCAAGGTGTTTTTTCACCTTAATGCGTAGGATGGTAAAATAGTGATAAACAAAAATACCTCAATTTGTAAATAGACGACACATTAAAATCCATAAGGACCATTGATACAATGAAGTGGCATTGTTTTTGAAAAGCATCCCAACTCACAAAGGCAACGCACATGCGCTGCAACTCATAGCAATGCACCATAGCACATTGTGGTGCTTTGCGGCAAACATTTTGTGACATGTCCAATAATTGGGATGTTTATGTGCATCAGAAGCTAATTGATTTTAGTGGGCCACCTTAATGAAACATAAGTTAATGCCTGACATACTCTTGTACTTAATTACTGTCAAAAGGAAGGGAAGTGACATTCCCCCAGAAGCTTCGGCATCTAACAAAAACTTCCTACTGGGCTGACTCCCTGAAAATAGTGTTACATGGCATGTTTATTAGACAATCATCTCTAAAGTATTTGTGTTATTTTGTCAAGTAATTATAGAAGTCCTTTGTCATGACTGTAGAGTTCTTCTAAATACGTAGTGAAGGTCACGTTTTGCCCTCAGTGTTTGTGAGGGAGTGATTGCTTCATACAAACCTGAAAATGTGCATAGCTAAATAGTTTCAGCTATACATGTTGTGTTGCAATGTCATTGTTTCAATAAAGTGATTCATTTTCATGTATTTATTGACTCCTATTATTTCTTCTAGGCAAATTCATGGATTTTGACCTGAATGATCAAGGAGAGATTGGTAAGTAATTTTAACAGAATGAGTACACAAAATCATAGGCGTGCGCAAGGGGTGGGCACACCCTAATCCTGGGTTGGCAACCTGTCAATGGTGGGCAGGTGATAGGTAAACCACAATCTTTCCTTGCTGACCCTCAGAACTTGGACAGGGGAGGTGGTGGGGTGGAATTTAGTGGAACCGATCTGTATTTTCCTCCTGCAGCAGCTGAAAGTAGGCTTCTCCTCCTCCTCCCTTTTGTCAACATTCTACTGCCACAGGTGGAAAATATAGGGGATCGGTACTCATATATGGCACTCCTCCTTTCCCTGTTCCATTTCCTTCTGTTGCCCGGGTCCCCCATGTGCTCCCTTGCTCCCCATTCCCCCCCATTGTTTTAGAATGGAGAGCAGGGAAGAGGCCTGTAAAAATGTCAAACGCATATGTGTTGGAGGTTTGGGGTGCACACCCTAATGCAATAGGCCCAAAGTACTTCAGTATTTAGAAAATATTTTACAAATGGTATCAAAAGATCAATTCAGAAGCTTGTGGCACTGGGATCTTGGAACTGTGTGGGAACTGGACTGCTCACTGCAAAGGATGAGTATGATGCAGAAGAGGAGACTGATGCCTCGTACAACCGTTTTTCTCGGCAGGAAAAAAAACAACGGGACGCAGGCAGGATTCCTCTCCAGCCTGCCTTGCATACACACGTTCAGGCCAAATACCGCTCCGTCCAAAGCGCGGTGACGTACATCACGTACGACTGGACTATCAAAGGGAAGTTCCATTCAAAGGGCGCCACGCTTTGGGCTGCTTTTGCTGATCCTCGTGTTAGTAAAAGTTTGAGAGACGACTCGCGCTTTTCAGTTTTCGTGTTTTTCAGTCCGTCACAGCGTGACGATTGTGCTATCTCCATTAGGAACGCTAGCTTTACCAGAACGAGCGCTCCTGTCTCATACTTGATTTTGAGCATGCATGTTTTTTTTCCCCTCGGGAAAGCATACACGACCAGTTTTCCCGACGGCAAAAAGTCAGTCGGGGAAAAAAAAAGCATGTTCTTTTTTTTCCCCGCTGTTTTTTCGTCGGGAAAACTGCCATGACGCATACACACGGCCGGTTTTCCCAGCCAAAAGCTGTCATGGCAGTTTTCCCGACAGGAAAACCGGTCTTGTGTACGAGGCATTAGAGGTCTATTTATAATGGAGAGCAGATAACACTTTCTGCTACACCCTGCAGTATTACTCCATACCACGTCTGCATGTGGCTATCATTTTGCAGCCCATTCATAAAATGCAGGCTGTGCTGTAGAGCCTGTGTACAGTGCATCCAGAAAGTATTCACGCATCACTTTTTCCACATTTTATTATGCTACAGCATTATTTCAAAACAGATAAAATTCATTATTTTCCTCAAAATTCGAAAAACAATACCCCATAATTACAATGTGAAAGAGTTTTGTTTGAAATCTATGCAAATTTATTAAAAATAGAAAATGAAAAAAATCACATGTACATAAGTATTCACAGCCTTTGCTTAATATATTGTTGAAGCACCTATGGCACCAATAACAGCCTTAAGTCTTTTTGAGTATGATGCTACAAGCTTGGCACACCTACAGTGGGTGACCGCGATATTGTGTCAATCTCGCTCCCTTTCTCGGCAAGATTGAGCACCTACGAGCCCCATCGCGGGAGCCAGCACTGCGGGCCCCCCCCACCCCAGAGTACCCTGTCCCCATGTTGATAAGGACAGGGCCTCTTCCCGACACTCCTGGCCGTTGGTTGTTGGGGTCTGCGGGTGGGGGGCTTATCGGAATCTGGGAGCCCCCTCAAATAAGGGGGCCCCCAGATACCGGCCCCCCACCCTAAGTGAATGAGTATGGGGTACATCGTACCCCTACCCATTCACCTGCAAGAAAAGTGTTAACACAAATAAACAACACAGGGTATTAAAATATTTTATTAGTCTGCTCCGGAGGCCCCCTCTGTCTTCTTTAGCTTTTTCAGCAGGGGGGGCTTCTTCTTCACCGCCGTCTGGTTCTCTTCCGCTCTCCGGGGGGGGGGCTTTTTCTTCTTCCGCTGTCCGGGGGTCTCCTCCGCTCTCCTTCTGCTCTCCGGGGGTCTTCTCTGCTCTCCAGGAGTCTTCTTCTATTTTCGCCACTCTCCGCTGTTGACTCGGCGCACCCCGGTTCTTCCTCCCGCTGTCCGGTGCCTTCTCCTTCAGGGCTGGCCGCCGCTATACTAGCGGCAGCCAGTCCGCTCTTCTGTGACGTCATCTTCTTCACTTCTCTTCTTCAGCCTTCTCCCGATGTTGACCCGCCGGCTCTTCTCGCTGCAATGACGGGTGCGCGGCTTGCATCTGACTTATATAGGCCTCACAGTCCCATCATGCTCCGGTACCCACGTGGGTAGGTACCGGAGCATGATGGGACTGTGAGGCCTATATAAGTCGGATGCAAGCCGCGCACCCGTCATTGCAGCGAGAAGAGCCGGCGGGTTCAATCTTTGTTTTATCAGGCAAGAGAATTTTGTTTCTCATGGTCTGAGAGTCCTTCAGGTACCTTTTGGTAAAATCTCGGTAAGCTGTCAGGTGCCTTTTACTGAGGAGTGGCTTCCATCTGGCCACTCTACCATACAGGACTGATTGGTGGAGTGCTGCAGAGATGGTTATTCTTCTGGAAGGTTCCCCTCTCTCTCTACAGAGAAATGCTGGAGCTCTGTCAGAGTGACCATTGGGTTCTTGGTCACCTCCCTGACTAAGGCCCTTCTCCACCAATCTCTCAGTTTGGCCGGGCGGCCCACTCTAGTTAGAGTCCTGGTGGTTCCAAACATCGTCCATTTACGGGTGATGGAGGCCACTGTGCTCATCGGGACCTTCAGTGCTGCAAAAAATATTTTTTACACCCTTCCCCAGATCTGTGCCTGGATACAATCCTATCTTGGAGGTCTACAGACAACTCCTTGGACTTCATGGCTTGGTTTGTGCTCCGACGTTCACTGTTAATTGTGAGACCTTATATAGACAGGTGTGTGCCTTTCCAAATCATGTCCAATCAACTGAATTTACCACAGGTGGACTTTGAAGAAACATCTCAAGGATGATCAGAGGAAATAGGATGCACCTGAGCTCAGATTTGAGTGGCATGGCAAAGGCTGTGAATACTTATGTACATGTGATTTTTATTTTTAATAAATTTGCAAAGATTTCAAACAAACTTCTTTCACATTGTCAATATGGAGTATTGTTTGTAGAGTTTTGAGGAAAGAAATTATTTTATTCCATTTTTGGAATAAGGTTGTAACATAACAAAATGTGGAAAAAGTGAAGTGCTGTGAATACTTTTCGGAAGCACTATTTGTCATAGGAGAGAGAATGCCATGATTGGAGGGGAGGTCAGTCACATGACTAAGAAAGCACAGGAAACGTGCATGAATGGCAGAGATGTGCTGGATTTTTTTCACTTTGACAAATGCTTTGAAAATAATGCAAGTTTTGTGTGGCTAATAACTTATGTCCACAGTTGTTAAAGGTGAACACTGGTCAACCCTAACGCCCCTTCCACACAGGGTGGGTACTGTTGGAGTCTGCCTGCTCAGCGGGGAATCTGTCCGCTGATCCCTGCATAGCAGACACTGCCTGCTTTCTTCTATGTGCAGTCGGATGTAAATGGACTGCCTGTCCGTTTATTGAGATTCCATTAAAGTTCATATGTGTGTAAAGGTAGGCGTCCCAATACTTTTGGTAATATAGCTTGCGTGTGTGTAAATATATACATACACACAGTGCCTTAAAAAAATATTCATACCCCTTGGAATTTTATGTGATAGACCAACACAAAATGGCACATAATTGCATGAAGTGGAAGGAAAATGATATATGATATATGATTTCCAAATTGTTTACAAATATGTGAAGTGTGGCGTGCATTTGTATTCAGCCCCCCTAAGTCAATACTTTGTAGAATCACCTTTCGCTGCAATTACAGCTGCACAATAGGGATAAAACTTTTCCGCGGAAGGGAGTTTACCTATTTGCCGCCGTCGTTTTACGGCGGCAGGTTGGCTCCCCTGCACAAGAGCCCATAGCTCTACTTAGGCTCTCGCGCTGGTTCCCATGCGTGTGCCCGGCGGGCACGATCGCCACCGGGCACACGCGATCGCTCGTTACAGAGCGGGGACCGGGAGCTGTGTGTGTAAACAAACGTACAGCTCCCGGTCCTGTCAGGAAGGGAAATGCTGATTTTCTGTTCATACAATGTATGAACAGAAGATCAGTGATTTCCCCCAAGTGAGGCCTCCCCCCCTACAGTTGGAACACACCCAGGGACATACTTAACCCCTTCCCCGCCCCCTAGTGTTAACCCCTTCACTGCCAGTGGCATTTTTATAGTAATCCAATGCATTTTTATAGCACTAATCGCTATAAAAATGCCAAGGGTCCCAAAAATGTGTCAAAAGTGTCTGAAGTGTTCGCCATAGTGTCGCAGTATTGAAAAAAAATCGCTGATCGCCCCCTATTTTGTAAACGCTATAACTTTTGCCCAAAACAATCAATAAACGCTTATTGCAATTTTTTTTGAACAAAAAATATGTAGAAGAATACGTATCGGTCTAAACTGAGGAAAAAAAATGTTTTTTTATATATTTTTGAGAGATATTTATTATAGCAAAAAGTAAAAAAATATTATTTTTTTTCAAAATTGTCGCTATATTTTTGTTTATAGCGCAAAAACTAAAAACCGCAGAGGTGATCAAATACCACCAAAAGAAAGCTCTATTTGTGGGAAAAAAGGACGCCAATTTTGTTTAGGAGCCACGTCGCACGACCGCGCAATTGCCTGTTAAAGCGACGCAGTGCTGAATCGCAAAAAGTGCTCTGGTCTTTGACCAGCAATATGGTCCGGTGGTTAACAATACACGTGGCCATTCATTAAAATGAGAAGAAAATAGGTTTAACCTTAAACTAGGGAGAGGTTTCTTTACTGTAAGAGCGGCAAGGATGTGGAATTCCCTTCCACAGGTGGTAGTTTTCGAGGGGAGCATCGATAATTTCAAGAAACTATTAGATAAGCACCCGAATGACCACAACATACAGGGATATACAATGTAATACTGACATATAATCACACACATAGGTTGGACTTGATGGACGTGTGTCTTTTTTCAACCTCTCCTACTATGCAACTATGTAAGTCTTTTTGGGGATGTCTCTACCAGCTTTGCACATCTAGGGAGTGACATTTTTGCCCATTATTCTTTGCAAAATAGCTCAAGCTCTGACAGATTGGATGGAGAGCGTCTGTGAACATCAATTTTCAAGTCTTGCCACAGATTCTCAACTGAATTTACTGTAGGTCTGGACTTTGACTGGGCCACTCTAACACATTAATATGTTTTGATCTAAACCACAGGTGTCAAACACAAGGCCCGCGGGCAGAATCTGGCCCTCCAGGCCATTTCATGTGGCCCTCACACCTCTCCTGCAACTGCAGAAGAGCTCCAGCCCTGCTCTGGTCCTCCTCCAGACCCTTACTTTCTGCTTCCAAGCAATGCATCCAGCTTCTTCCCAGCAGCAGCATAAGGAAAGGGGGGTGCACTGTAATGTAAGGGAGAGTAGGGGGACTAAACTTCTGATGGTGGGGTGGCTCTTGACATCTAATGTAAGGGGAGGGGATGCGCTGGACATCTGTATGTTTAGGGTCATTGTCCTGCTGGAAAGTGAACCTCTGCCCCAGTCTCAGGTTTTCTTCTAAGATTGCCCTGTATTTGGCTCCATCCATCTTCCCATCAACTCTGACCATCTTCCCTGTCCTTGCTGAACAAAAGCATCCCAACAACATGATGGTGCCACCACCATGTTTCACGGTGGGGATGGTGTGTTCGTGGTGATGTGCAGTGTTAGTTTTTCCTCACACACAGCTTTTTGGTTTTAGGCCAAAAAGTTCAATGTTGGTCTCATCTGACCAGAGCACCTTCTTCCACATGTTTGCTGTGTCCCCCACATGGCTTCTCACAAACTGTAAACAGGATTTCTTGTGGCTTTCTTTCAACAAAGGTTTTTTATTTCTTGCCACTCTTCCATAAAGGCCAGATTTGTAGAGAGCACGGACTGATTGTTGTCTTATGGACAGATTCTCTCACCTGAGTTGTGGATCTCTCCAGAGTTACCATGGGCCTTTTGGCTGCTTCTCTGATGAATGGTCTCCTTGCCCGGCCTATCACTTAGGTGGACAGCCATGTCTTGGTAGGTTTGCAGTTTTGCCGAATTCTTTCAATTTTCAGATGATGGATTGAACAACACTCCGTGAGATGTTCAAAGCTTGGGATATATTTTTATAGCCTAACCCTGCTTTAAACTTCTTCACAACTTTATCCCTGACCTGTCTGGTGTGTTCCTAGGCCTTCATTATGCTGTTTGTTCACTATGATTCTCTAACAAACCTCTGAGGGCTTCACAGCTGTATTTATACTGAGATTAAATTACACACAGGTGGACTCTATGTGACTTTGGAAGGCAATTGGTTCCACTAGATTTTAGTTTAGGGTATAAGAGTAAAGGGGGCTGAATATAAATGCACGCCACACTTTTCAGATATTTATTTGTAAAAAGTTTTGAAAAACATTCATCATTTTCATTGACTTCACATTTATGTGCCACTTTGTGTTGGTCCATTACAGGGGTGTCCAAACTTTTCAAACAAAGGGCCAGTTTACCGTCTTTCAGACTTTAGAAGGGCCGGATTGTGGCCAGCCAGGGTATAAAAAGTCCTGGGCCCAGCATCAGTGAGAACAAATATGGCCTTCGGGTTGGTGGTCAATTGGAGGAAGGGGAGTAGTGCCCCTAATAGTAGGAGGAATAGTATCCCATCATTGGTATCCGTGGAAGAAATGGTGCTCCATTGTTTGTCAGTGGGAGGAATAGTGCCTCATATCATAGGGAGGAATAGTGGCCTAAGGGCCGGATAAAGGGTAGCAAAGGGCAACATCTGGCCCTCGGGCCGCAGTTTGGAGACCCCTGGTCTATTACATAAAATCCCCAAAAAATACATTTATTTTTTTGGTTGTAACATGACAAAATGTGGACAATTTCAAGGGGTATGAATACTTTTTTAAGGCACAGTGGCCCATATTCTCTCTAAAAATCCGCGGGCTGCGCTTAAGGCACTTACACTCCGCTGTCCCAACTTACAGGAGCAAGTGTTGTATTCCCCAAACACTTGCTCCATAAGTTGGGACGGCGGAGTGTAAATGCCCCGGCGTAGCCTGGCGGATCTCCAAGGGGGCGGCTTGTATTCAAATTAAGCGCGCCCCCGATTCTAATGAACTGCGCATGCGCCGGGCTTGAAAAAGCCCAGTGCGCATGCTCCAGTTCTCGGCGGAAAACGTCAATGACGCCGACGTGTGCGTCATTGACGTAAAGTCGTATTCAAGAACGACTTACGGAAACGACGTACCCGATGAAAAAACACGACACGGACCCGACGCCATCCGTAACATGGCCTACGTGGGACTTGCGGAAATTTACTCCTCATATAGCAGGACTAAATTTCCGCTTACGCAAACGACGTTAGCGACGGTTACGCGACGCGAACTCGTTCGGGAATCGGCGTAGAAGGATCATTTGCATAAGCAAATGAGTCCTTCACGTAAATGCCATCTAGCGGCGGCCGGCGTCATTACATTTAAGATCCGCCAGTGTAAATGACTTACAGATGGCGGATCTTAAGTGTATCTATGCGAAAATGATTCTAAGAATCAGTCGCATAGATACACTGGCCAAAAAAGGGAGTTACAATGGAGTATCCTGAGATACTTCATCGTAACTTCTATGAGAATATGGCCCTGTGTATGTATATTTGTGTGTGTGTATACTATATTATTTAATGATATTTCAATTATTTAAACCAAGGGACCTATAGTTCTACCAACACTAGGGGTGCATCGAATGGTTTTTTTGGTGCCGAAACCGATACCTAAAATGAAAAATACACTAGGCCTAAAACCAAAACCAATACCAAATATATATATATTTTTTAAATATTTATATTTTTATATACAGTTGAACCTCGAATTATGAGCATAATCCATTCCAGGACAATGCTCGTAATCCATATCAAAGCAAGTTTCCCCATTGAAGTCAATGTAAACTAAAATAATTAGTTCCGCATGGACTTCAATGGGATGCAATACCGAATGTGGCCAAAGGTGGGGGGGGCACCGGAGAGCCTCGGAAACAGTTGGAAAGGCCCGAGGACACATTGGCTGACCTCGGGAAACGTCGGAAAGGCTGTGTATTTCCATGTCTTTCCGAGCATTGCCGAACGGCGCCGATCGGTTGCGATCGTCGTTGTTCGGCTCCGCTCGGCCCTGGCCAAATGTGGTACTGCAGGTACCCTATTAGGTTGAATTCTGCTTGCCTTGCGAGACAACACTCACAAACCAAGTCAGAATTAAAAAAAAAAAAAAATTGCTCGCAAATCAAAACGCTCGTTAACCGCATTACTCTTAAACCGAGTTTCCACTTTACAGTTGTATTATATTCGACTTTCTATTTAATATCATCAATTTAAATTAATATGAATTTATTGTTAGCCATTATTGGCACGTTTAGTGCAAGAAAAGCTCAAGAAAAATGCAGTCTGCAGTCTCTAAACCATTTCTTGTAACATGTCCCCAGTCTCTAACCATCTGATACAGGAGGTGATCAAAGACTGCAGACCTGATACAGAAGGTGGTCAGAGACTGCAGACATGATACAGGAGGTGGTCAGAGACTACAGCCATACTACAGGAGGTGGTCAGAGACTGCAGACATACTACAGGAGATGGTCAGAGACTGCGGACATGATACAGGTGTGATGGTTCAGAGATGCAATCGAACGCAAGCTGAATATCTGCTGCTGCTCCTAATTGTAAAGGGAGAATGGACATGCACGTCAGAAGCAATCACACTGAGTCGGTTCAGTTCAATCACCTCCTCAACTCTGTATATTATCAGGAAGTGTCCAGCTTCTCATACACACAGAACAATAGAGTATACGTCACTACTATGTAAATGATCAGTCTAAAAGCACATCTGGTTGGCTGAAATACAAGAAGAATGCAGGAATTTGATGTCCGAAGCTTGCTATCTCTTCACCTCCTCATTCCTTCGGTGCGTGGACAGCAGGGGGTAGACGCCATTTTACAGCTACATTCTTGCCTCGATGGGAGGGAGTACTACCAGCGGCCATTTTCAGTAAGGAATCTTATAAAAGCAGTTTATATATATATATATATATATATATATATATATATATACACAAAGTAAAATATAGACTTTAGTTTATAGTATAGAAAAGATGCGTAGAAAATAGGAATTTTTATGATTATCACATTCTTTCACACAGGAGGTGGTCAGAGACTGCAGACATGATACAGGAGGTGGTCAGAGACTGCGGACATGATACAAGAGATCAATGCAGCCTCACCATTTCCCTGTCAGATGCAACCTGCCTGTGCCCATAAGATGCAGCCTGCGTGTGTGCCCGTCAGGCAGCTTGCCAGTGCCCATCATGCAGCTTGCCAGTGCCCGTCATGCAGCTTACCAGTGCCCGCCATGTAGCCTGCCAGTGCCCGAATCAGAGCGGAGATCTCTGTGTGTCTCCTGTGATCACGTCACACTGATTCAATGTCTTACCATTGAATCATTTTGTCGTCTGTCACAGGAGGTGGGACATTGTTACTGCGGTCTGTGCAGTTCAGCTCTGTGACACATAGAGATCGCAAGGAGGAAGGGGAGGGGAGGAGGAGGAGGAGGAGGAGAGGAGAGGACTGCGGCGTGCCAGAATGATACCCCCATAATGGGCGGCACCAGGGCAGGTGGGCCGCACCAGGGGTGGCCTAGTGGGGTGGTCATGGCCCCGCCCCATCTTCGGCTCAGTTATTGACAATTTATATCTTTTGGCAATGTGCCGAAAACACAATTTTCCGCTGATATGTTTCGGCGGCTGAAATTTCGCTGCATCCCTAACCAACACCATACTTAAATGTATCTTTTTAATTAAATATTGTATATGCCTTTTTTATGTCTAGGTAGTTGCCCTTTAGTTTCTCAAGTGAAGGGATTTCTCACCTTGTGAAAATATCAGTAAAACAGTCTTCTAGAAGAGTATTGTTTGATTTTGTTTTTGAACTTCTATCTTTGCTAACCATAATGAGAACCGGCAAATTCACGTCTTTTCAAAGCAACATTTCCTATGTATAGTATCGTCACTCTAGAGTAATAAATGTTAAATGTGCAAAATTGATATTTGAACACCGATTGTATGTCGGGTTGTTCCGTATAGCATCTCGTGGGATACTGGTTGCTCACTTACTGTATAATTCCAGTATTTTTATACTTATCTTTTTCTTCCAGACATGATGGGCCTAAAAATGATGATGGAGAAAGTTGGGGTCCCAAAAACTCACTTAGAAGTGAAAAAGATGATCGCAGAAGTGACGGGTGGAAACAGTGAATCCATTTGCTACCGGGACTTCATTAAAATGCTGCTTGGGAAGCGATCATCTATTCTGAAAATGTGAGTAACTATAAACATTAATGACAGGAGAAGGTACATGGACCTCCAATGCCCACCAGTGACAGGGATGCCCCTCATTTTTTATTCAAGCTGAACTTTAAGCAGATATTTAAACACAAAAACAAATATATTGCATTGTGTAATCCTTTAATGCTAAACTCTGGGCAAAATATATTTTTTCCTATGTAGTGGAGCTGTGCCCTTTTTGTCTAGGGGATTGGAGAACCAAGATATACTCACCTAATCCTCTGTTCTCCCCCCACACAAGACCGGTCTGTGTGGCTCCTGTTCCCCCGTGGTCTAGCAGTCTTGTGTGGTGGGCTGTTCCTGAGGTCATCATGTCCTAAGACCTGCTTTGGATCGTGAAGGAGCGTTGTTTGCAGGTGAAGCAGAGGATCGTGTATTAATCCAATCGCTTGGACAAAAACGGAGCAGTTGACCCGTGTAGTGCAGGCACAGCCCGGAGTTGGGCTTTCAAAATTGAATTCATGTTTACATACAACTAACATAAGTATTTGAATCTGTCTTGATATTAGCCAACTTACATCAGAGCCAGCATTGCCAGGGGGATGCCTAGGCACACCCTAATTGCCCAGTGCACCAGGGCCCCTGATAAGGCAATAAAGCTGGTCCTACTGTGCCGGGACTGGGCCCTATCAGTTCAAAAGGGGGGCCCAGGCATCTGCCAAGTAGGATGACCGGCTGTACTGCCCTGTTGCAGACATCAATCCTCTTGTTCCTTCTCCTGCAGAACTGCTGGCTTCTCCTCCTCTCTCTCCCTTCAGCTGTGCTGCAGGGGGATCGGTTCTAGTATCTGCACCTGCTTCCCCTTGCTGTTCGGGCCCCCCCTCCCCCGTATGCCTCCCTTTGCTGCAGTACTGCTGGCTTTCCTCCTCTCCTCTGTCGATCAAAGCTTTTGCAGGCACATATGGGGACATTTCAGTTTGGAGAGTAGGGGAAGGGGTCAATAAATATGTCCTTTTCTGAATGAACACAGTGAGTGATCGGTACCGATTGCAGAGAAAGGGACTGATGAATTTATGTCCTCCATCCATTTCTTAAAGGTGAAACATCAGGGTCTGTTTAGACCCCTGATATTTCACCAAAGCTGCCCAACAGGACAGCTGAAAAATGTAAATAAATAAAATTCAATATTGTTTTTAAAATATTAAGGACTCATTCACAGTGCTTCTATCATTTCTGCCATGGCTGCAAAGCATAGCATCACAGCCGTGGCATGTGTACACCCCTAGCCACTGCCTCTGATGTTCTGTTTTTAAGCTTTGGGGTGCACACCCTAAAGTAATGTGCTCCTCACACCTATGATCCTTCAGAACTCAGACTGAGAAGGGAAGGACAACACTGGGAACAAGTCAGGCTCTGATACCTGACCATTTGCTGACAAGGAACATGCTGACAGGAGAAGAAAGCAGAGTTGATGACTTATTGCTGCTCTTTCATTGGCCCATCAGTAGACTGTAGACGAGGAAGTCAATTTTTATTTGGTAGTTATATTTTCCAAACACCATGACATGTCACTTTAGATTTCACTCTCTCTGAACATTTCCCACAACAGATTGCACTTTTTTTGGGGGGGGAGGGGAGGGGGTCATAAATGGGTATATAAGAACAATCCTTTCCATAATGAGTCTTCAGCCTTACAGACAACTGCGAACACCTGTTCTGTACATTGGGGCATCCTAATCCAGTTCCTGTTTCTATGTTGATAGCCATTAGGGCAGATTTGCTGGAAAATATCAAGTCGTGATCCCTTGAGAGCAGCAGAGTAAAGCAGCACCTGTCTGTGATGTATCAGATCGACATGTTTTGCAGTCATTTTCCTTTGTTTGAGGTAAACCACAATGTCCATCTGTTGGGGACGGTAGCACACTAATGTAATACATGTTTACAAAGGATATATTCTGCTTGGGATCTATCCAAACTTGTTAAAGAGAACCGCTTATGACTGGGCTCATGCAGGAATCTGAATATTCCGTTTTTAGTTATTATACAGGCAGCATGTCTGCCTAGCAACACTAGAGTCATTGGTTCGAATCCCAACCATGGCGCCTGTGTGCAACTAGGGTTCGATGGCAATACCGGTAGCGCTATCGGTGCCAATACTAAGCATTTGCATGAGTATCAGTACTCGTGCAAATGCTCCGATACCTTCAAGCATGGTTATTTCCGCTGTCAGCGGGAAATGTACATGAAAGAATGCCGGCAATTATCGGTTGTTAAGGAGCGGAGCCACCTGCATTCTTAACAGCCAATAACGTTTCAGCTGTCAGTGGGATTCCCGTTCCCTCCCTCCAGCTATCACCTCTGCCAGGTGCCTTCCCCACCTCCTTCCCTCCAGCCGGCTGTCACTTTTTCCATGTGCCTTTCCCGCCTTCTCCTCTCCTATGACCGGCTGTCACTTTTGCCATGTGCCTTCCCCGCCTTCTCCTCTCCTGTGGCTGGCTGTCACTTTTGCCATGTGCCTTCCCCGCCTTCTCCTCTCCTGTGACTGGCTGTCACTTTTGCTGTGTGTCTTCCCCGCCTTCTCCTCTCCTGTGACTGGCTGTCACTTTTGCTGTGCGTCTTCCCCGCCTTCTCCTCTCCTGTGGCTGGCTGTCACTTTTGCCATGTGTCTTCCCCGCCTTCTCCTCTCCTGTGGCTGGCTGTCACTTTTGCCATGCGTCTTCCCCGCCTTCCCCTCTCCTGTGGCTAGCTGTCACTTTTTCTGTGTGTCTTCCCCGCCTTCTCCTCTCCTGTGGCTGGTTGTCACTTTTGCCATGTGTCTTCCACGCCTTCTCCTCTCCTGTGGCTGGCTGTCACTTTTGCCATGTGTCTTCCCTGCCTTCTCCTCTCCTGTGGCTGGCTGTCACTTTTGCCATGTGTCTTCCGCGCCTTCTCCTCTCCTGTGACTGGCTGTCACTTTTTCTGTGTGCCTTCCCCGCCTTCTCCTCTCCTGTGGCTGGCTGTCACTTTTGCTGTGCGTCTTCCCCGCCTTCTCCTCTCCTGTGGCTGGCTGTCACTTTTGCCATGTGTCTTCTCCGCCTTCTCCTCTCCTGTGGCTGACTGTCACTTTTGCCATGTGTCTTCCCCGCCTTCTCCTCTCCTGTGACTGGCTGTCACTTTTGCTGTATGCCTTCCCCGCCTTCTCCTCTCCTGTGGCTGGCTGTCACTTTTGCCATGTGTCTTCCGCGCCTTCTCCTCTCCTGTGGCTGGCTGTCACTTTTGCCATGTGCCTTCCCCGCCTTCTCCTCTCCTGTGGCTGGCTGTCACTTTTGCCATGTGTCTTCCCCGCCTTCTCCTCTCCTGTGGCTGGCTGTCACTTTTGCTGTGCGTCTTCCCCGCCTTCTCCTCTCCTGTGGCTGGCTGTCACTTTTGCCATGTGTCTTCCCCGCCTTCTCCTCTCCTGTGACTGGCTGTCACTTTTGCTGTATGCCTTCCCCGCCTTCTCCTCTCCTGTGGCTGGCTGTCACTTTTGCCATGTGTCTTCCGCGCCTTCTCCTCTCCTGTGGCTGGCTGTCACTTTTGCCATGTGCCTTCCCCGCCTTCTCCTCTCCTGTGGCTGGCTGTCACTTTTGCCATGTGTCTTCCCCGCCTTCTCCTCTCCTGTGGCTGGCTGTCACTTTTGCTGTGTGTCTTCCCCGCCTTCTCCTCTCCTGTGGCTGGCTGTCACTTTTGCCATGTGTCTTCCCCGCCTTCTCCTCTCCTGTGACTGGCTGTCACTTTTGCTGTATGCCTTCCCCGCCTTCTCCTCTCCTGTGGCTGGCTGTCACTTTTGCCATGTTTCTTCCGCGCCTTCTCCTCTCCTGTGGCTGGCTGTCACTTTTGCCATGTGTCTTCCCCGCCTTCTCCTCTCCTGTGGCTGGTTGTCACTTTTGCCATGTGTCTTCCGCGCCTTCTCCTCTCCTGTGGCTGGCTGTCACTTTTTCCATGTGTCTTCCCTGCCTTCTCCTCTCCTGTGGCTGGCTGTCACTTTTGCCATGTGTCTTCCACGCCTTCTCCTCTCCTGTGGCTGGCTGTCACTTTTGCCATGTGTCTTCCCCGCCTTCTCCTCTCCTGTGGCTGGCTGTCACTTTTGCTGTGCGTCTTCCCCGCCTTCTCCTCTCCTGTGGCTGGCTGTCACTTTTGCCATGTGTCTTCCCCGCCTTCTCCTCTCCTGTGGCTGGCTGTCACTTTTGCCATGTGCCTTCCCCGCCTTCTCCTCTCCTGTGGCTGGCTGTCACTTTTGCCATGTGTCTTCCCCGCCTTCTCCTCTCCTGTGGCTGGCTGTCACTTTTGCTGTGCGTCTTCCCCGCCTTCTCCTCTCCTGTGGCTGGCTGTCACTTTTGCTGTGCGTCTTCCCCGCCTTCTCCTCTCCTGTGGCTGGCTGTCACTTTTGCCATGTGTCTTCCCCGCCTTCTCCTCTCCTGTGACTGGCTGTCACTTTTGCTGTATGCCTTCCCCGCCTTCTCCTCTCCTGTGGCTGGCTGTCACTTTTGCCATGTGTCTTCCGCGCCTTCTCCTCTCCTGTGGCTGGCTGTCACTTTTGCCATGTTTCTTCCCCGCCTTCTCCTCTCCTGTGGCTGGCTGTCACTTTTTCCATGCGTCTTACCCACCTTCTCCTCTCCTGCCATTGACATTTTCATTTTTAACATAATGCTGTTGATTTATGCAGTGCCTTACATACTATGCATTCATATTAGTCCCTGCCCTCAAGAAGCTTATAATCTAAGGTCCATCAGTCTCAATTTATAGAGAGCAGATCAAACTAGCAGTATGTTAATGGAATGAAGGACGAAACCAGTGTAACCAGAGGGAACTCAAGTAGGCACAAGGTGTAAACTCCCTGCAGATAGTGTCCTGGTCGGTATCGAGGACTCCAATGCTGCAATACAGAAGTGCTAACCACTAAGCCACTCAACTGTGCTGCCTTATGTACAGTACTATGTGACAGTGCTTTGGCCTAGCACTGTCTCACCACAACTCTTAGTGCCCACAATCAGCCAGCAATAGGGATTTCAATGCTGACTGCAATGGAGGAAAAAGTGCTGAGGGAAACTGGCATGGCAAGTATAAGGAGTTGGGGGGGTGGGGGTCTCCACAAGGACACTGTCACTTGGTCCTGAGAGGGTAAGGTGACAGTGTTTATTCAACAGATTTTAAATAAGTGAAGTTAAAGAGGTTGTAAAGGTAAAAAACAAAAATCCCTAAATAGCTTCCTTTACCTTAGTGCAGTCCTCCTTCACTTACCTCATCCTTCCATTTTGCTTTTAAATGTCTTTATTTCTTCTGAGAAATCCTCACTTCCTGTTCTTCTGTCTGTAACCACACACAGTAATGCAAGGCTTTCTCCCTGGTGTGGAGAAAGCCTCTTGAGGGGGCGAGCAGGAGGGTCAGGATGTCTCTACTTTGCAGATAGAGAAAGGAGCTGTGTGTTAGTGGGCATCCTGACACTCCTGCTCGCCTCCTCCCCCTCAAGAGGCCTTCTCCACACCAGGGAGAAAGTGTCGCATTGCTGTGTGGAGTTACAGACAGAAGAACAGGAAGTGAGGATTTCCCAGAAGAAAGAAGGACATTTAAAAGCAAAATGGAAGGATGAGGTAAGTGAAGGAGGACTGCACTAAGGTAAAGGATGCTATTTAGGGGGAAAAAATTACCTTTACAACCCCTTTAAATATGAGTTGACACATGATTGTTTTTCTTTAGTTAAACTCAGTGGGCTAAATGAACAATACTGAGTTTGGGAGGAGCTTGCTGTACTAACTTAGTGATGTTAGTACAGTGATCTCCCTGCTGAGCTATTGTGTTCTGACAATTGGACTGCCCCCCGCCAGAACATACCAGTCAGTGCTCACAGCCATTGGATGCCTATCCAATGCTGGTTTTCCAGCATGCTGTTCGACAGTCTGGTCTACACATGGGTCGAATGTCGAATGTCAGCTGGTTGCTGTTAAATATTCGCTCCATGTGTACGAGGCATTTGGCTGTCATTAGATTAGGATGATTAAATAGAACCTGATCCCTCATATATCGGATGTTCCTATAAGAATCTCACCTTGCATTAGGTGTCCCTGACAAAGTCTCCTCTACATCAGGGTCCCCATCAGAGTCTCACCTACATTAGGGTCTCCACCATACAACAGGTGTTCCTATCAGAGTCCCTCCTCATATCACATGTCCCCATCAGAGTGTCCCCATCAGATTGGCTCATGCACTCCCAGAGACCTAGGGGGTTTATAGTTGAAATCTGGGGGGGGGGGCATGGCCCCCCCCAGCACCCCTTAGATCTGGGTCTGGCATCACTGGTCCTTGACAGGCAGTCTTGAGCTAGACTAAGGCTGACCATACATGGATGGGAATTTGGGCCGGTTCAGCAGGGACCGGCAGGGCAGGGAATTTCCATCTAGGTATGGGCAGGGTGGTTCTAGATCGATGTCTGTACAACTGCCCTGTTGGATCTTTGATGCTCAATCAGCACCGCGGCTATAGCCTCTTGTACTTCCTTTTAAAGTAGAATTCAGACTGGGAAAGGGAGGGCCATCATAAGAGGCCAATCAGGTGTTTGATTTAACAAGAAACTATAATGCTGCGTACACACGACCGTTTTTCATGACTAGAAAAATGCAATTTTTTTAAATTGGTCATTAAAAACGATCGTGTGTAGGCTTCAGAGCATTTTTCTCGACGAGAAAAATGGGCATTAAAAATTTAGAACCTGCTCTATTTTTTTCGTCGTTTTTCTCGTCGTGAAAAACTGTCGTGTGTAGGCTTTAAAAAATGCGCATGCTCAAAAGCAAGTTATAAAAAAGGAAAATTTGCCTAATCCGCCCGAAGGGTGGCGCCATTCGAATGGAACTTCCCCTTTATAGTGCCGTACTTTACTCAAGAATTTGTTATCACGATCGTGTGTATGCAAGGTAGGCTTGAGAGGAATCGCGTCAAGAAAAACATCATTTTTTTCCATGACATAAAAAACAGTCGTGTGTAGGCGGCATAATTTATCATTGTGTATGTCATGTTTTAAAAATCTTTATAATTTACATTTACAGTTTACAACTATCTGTGAATATGAGGGCCGTCATATTTGCTTATTACAGCCATTTAACAAAGAGGTATTGATGGCTGGCACGTGCCTGTTAGTGGTTTTTATGGCCTGCAGGCATCTCCGTACCCTCCATCGTGTAGGATGGCTGGATGGTCATTTGGAATGCTGTGGGTCATGTGATTCACATTACTGAGCAGCTGCATGCAGCTGGTCTCCTTGCTCCCTACACGCTGCCCCTATTGGACTGCTAAACTAAGCGCAGAGGAAGCCGGTGCCAGGCGGGTCACTTGACTTGAACTGTGACACCCAGCTGCCTTCAGCCTTTAGCTGGAAGCAGGCAAAGCAAATTCATTAAAGAAGATCTGTCAAATGTGGACTGAAACAAGACGGAAATGTTTTTTTCTTTCATTTTGCTATGGACAGGCAGTCAGTAGAAAAGCAGTTGTTTGATACTTTTTATTTAAATTTGTGACACCAAAGCAGAAAGCATCTGGCCTCTATACGGGAAACATAATTATTCAGCATGGTCAGGCCCCCACACAGGATTACTATTCACAGACTTGGAAGAAAACAACTTGTCTTTAAAGCAATGGTCTCCAAACTGTGGCCCATGGGTCGGATGCAGCCCTTTACCTGTCACTGACACCTATAGTGGGGCACTATTCCTCCTACTGATATCCATGAATAGGGCACTATTCCTCCTACCGTATTGACACTCATGATGGAACACTATTCCTCCCACTGACGCCAATGATGGAGCACTATACCTCCCACTGACACCAATGATGGAACACTATTCCTCCCACTGACGCCAATGATGGAGCACTATACCTCCCACTGACACCAATGATGGAGCACTATTCCTCCCACTGACACCAATGATGGAGCACTATACCTCCCACTGACACCAATGATGGAGCACTATTCCTCCCACTGACACCAATGATGGAGCACTATTCCTCCCACTGACGCCAATGACGGAGCACTATTCCTCCCACTGACACCAATGACGGAGCACTATTCCTCCCACTGACGCCAATGATGGAGCACTATTCCTCCCACTGACACCAATGACGGAGCACTATTCCTCCCACTAACACCAATGATGGAGCACTATTCCTCCCACTGACACTGATGATGGAGCAGTATTCCTCCCACTGACACCAATAATGGAACACTATTCCTCCCACTGACACCAATGATGGAGCACTATTCCTCCCACTGACGCCAATGATGGAGCACTATACCTCCCACTGACACCAATGATGGAACACTATTGATCTTTTATTGAAAAGAATCAAGCAACCAATTTTATACAAAAGTAAAAAACATAACTATAGTACAAAACTTCAAACATAAATCCAAGGAATACACATCCGGGTTCAGAATATATACAATATATACACTATACACCACTACCAAAACATTACTACAAAACTATTTACACAAAGCAGCAGAGAGGGCCTAAGAGGCACAACCCGTCACCTATGTACGCAGCCATTTATCAAAAATGTATCAAAAATAATAATCTAGGGTGATAAGAGACAGACAGCCACACCCGGGAAAGAGACTCCTGGCAGTCAGGGAGGCTTGAAACCCCTCCACGCCTTCAGCCAAGCCCCCTGACCCCGCTTGTCTCTCTCAAGCCCCCGAATCTTCCCCACCTCATGCACAATGTCATACACCACCACCTCAACAGGAAGGATTTTTTGCCGAATGCTGACCTGACACCGTGCGTTCCAGGTGAAATAACGGACCACTAGGCTAACTAAAAAAAGTGTATCCAAACAAAAACCTCCACCGGTACTGAATGCTCCGTACACCCACTCGGCATAACCCAGCCTGGAGAGGAAAGGAACACCGAGCGCCCGCCCCACCTGTTTGTACACTTCTATGTTAAAAGGGCAACGAAGCAGAAAATGGTCCATAGTCTCCTCCTCACCTGCACACTCCTCCCGAGGACAGCTACGATCCACCCCACTGCGGAATTTCAAATTGCCCCGAACATAGAGCCTCCCATGGAAGCACAACCAGGCCAGATCCCTAAATTTAGGAGGTATTCTATCCAAATTAATCAGTCTCAACCCCACCCTCAAAACTGGGCCTGGGCAATCCCTTAAGGCCAGTGGGTCATGAAAGACTTCGCTCAAGACTCGACTCATAAGGTCTTTCCTCGGAACCGATCTGAGATCTTCAGCCGACAATCGCCACTGCCGCAGTAACTTCAGGCACGGAGCTACATAGGCTGGTAGCTGACCACGATGACCCCTGCGATTCTTCACTTGGCCACCTTCTTCCCAAAGTCGCAGAAAAGGACTAAACCAAGATCTAAATATGCCTGCCCATCCAGGAGGTTCCACTGCAAGCATACTACCAATGTTAAACTTGAGAAATAGCAGTGAAAAGAAAAGAATTGGGTTGACCATACCTAAGCCACCCTCCCTCCTGGATAGGTAGGTGACATTCCTCTTGATGGGGTTCAGTCTGTTCCCCCACAGCATCTGGAAGAACACACTACTGATCCTAGCATAGAGAGACACTGGCAAGATGCAGACAAAGCTGACATACAAGAAGATCGGAATCAGGTAGGTCTTAATCAGATCAACCCTTTCCCTCATAGATAACTTCCATCTCTTCCAGTTAACCACCTTAGCATTGGCAATTTCCAGTCTGCCTTCCCAGTTTTTGAGGCCATAATCGCCGGGTCCAAATTCAATGCCTAGTATCTTAATTCTTTCCCGGGGCACTGGAAAGGTGTCCGGGAGATCAAACCCCTCACCTTCCTTTCCCATCCAGAAAACTTCGCTCTTTTCCTGATTGATCTTGGAGCCCGATGCTTCAGAATACCGTGATGTCAGAGAGACCACCTCCTCCGCCTCATCCGTCCCAGTGACAATCACCGATACATCGTCCGCATAAGCAACAACCCTCAATGGCGGCTCACCCGGGAGACCCACTGGTACCCCACACAACATGCCGCTCTCTAGCCTCCTGATGAAGGGGTCGATTGCAAACACATAGAGCAGGGGACTCAGGGGACAGCCCTGGCGCACCCCGGAGCCAACCTCAAAGGACTGCCCAACCCAACCATTAACAAGAGGGAAGCTTTCTGCCCCCTTATACAAGACTTTCAGCCAATCAACAAAACCACCCGGCAGACCGTACTTACTAAGGAGCAACCACAGGTACTCATGGTTAACACGATCAAAAGCCTTTGCCTGATCCAATGTCAGCAAGTACTTTCCCCAGCCTGCAGCCCTGCACCGCTCCAAGGCCTCCCGGACAGCTAACACCGCTGTGAAGGTGCTCCTACCCTGGACAGAACAGTGCTGATGGCGAGAAAGCAAAGACTCCGCTACTGACGACAGGCGCCAGAAAAATATCTTCGCCAGTATCTTTCTATCGACATTAAGAAGGCTGATGGGGCGCCAATTCTCAATCATCGAAGGATCTTTACCCTTTGACAGAAGAATCACAGCCGAGTGCCTCATGGAAGGGGAAAGCACCCCCTCAGCAAGACAACTGTTAAAAACCTCTACCAAATGTGGGGCCAGGATAGACTTAAAGGCTTTGTAAAACTCAGCCGTCAAGCCATCCGGTCCGGGTGACTTTTTGATGGCAAGCTGTTCAATTGCCCTCATCACCTCTTCAACTGTGATCTCCTCTGTCAAATTCATCAATGGAACATCTCCACCATTTAGACCTGGAGTAGAGTCCAAAAAGCTTTCCATCTTGTCACGGTCAAGCTCTTTCCTTCCAAGAAGGTCGGCATAAAAGGACCTCACGACCTCCAGAATCCCTGACCTGGACTTTGTCACGGAACCTGTACTGTCCTTAAGGCCAACGACCGCTTTAACAGCTACACCTTGTTTGCAGTTCTGGTAAGGGTCAGGCGAGTGGTACTTCCCATAGTCCCTCTCCAGAACCAAAGAGGCATGCCGGTCATATTGACACTTCCTGAGAAGGAGTTTCACTTCGGAGATTGCCCCAGGATCTCCTCCTCTCGAGACAAGAATATCCAGCTTCCTCCGCAAACGTTGGTAGGTCATGTATTTATTAAACTGTGTTCTATTGGCTAGGCCTCTGAAGAATCCAGCGATCCTCTTTTTGGTCAGCTCCCACCACTCAGCCTTGCTGCTACAAAAGTCCAGGAGGGTCACCTGTGCCTGAAAGAATTCCTCAAAGGATTGTCTAACATGTTCTTCCTTGAGTAGAGTCGAATTCAATCTCCAGATGCCCTTTCCCCTCTGAGGGGCGTCTGAAGCATTCAGGGCCACAGATAGCATACAGTGATCAGAGAACTCTACTGCCTGCACCACTGGGGGTGAGAAAGCAGAGGCCTCCTTCAAAAAAAACCTGTCTATCCTACTCTGACTATTACCACGATGAAAGGTGAACCCGGTGTCATCCGGGAGGTGCGCAATGTGCACATCCACAAGACCAGCATCCCTAACCATACTATTTAAAAAAACGCTATCATATCCCAGCCTGTCCTTGAAGGCCTTCCTGTCCTTGGGCCTAGTTACTGTATTAAAGTCACCTCCAAAGACCACTTGCCGGGATGTAAAAAGAAATGGCTTGATCCTTGTAAAAAGGCATTTCCTGTCCCACTTTGTGTGCGGCCCATAGATATTAATTAGGCGCAGGTCCTGCCCTCCCACAAGGACGTCTAAGACCATACATCTCCCAATCTCCACCTCAATAACCCGCCGGACAGTTACCATGCCGGTTTTAAACAACACCGCCACACCGCCGTAAGGCTCGGCCGCAAGAGACCAGTAAGATGGACCATACCTCCACTCTCTCTTGGCCATATGAATATCTGCCAAGGAGGTGAGCCTAGTCTCTTGCAAAAATAAAATTTCAGCATCTAATTGGCTGAACAAAAAGAAGGCCATAGAACGAGCTCTCACTGACTTAATGCTGGCGACATTTATTGTCGCCACTTTTAACGGAGGGGGAACCGCCATTTGGGTTATTGGGTGGATTGCTTCTTAGCTCCCCTCTGCTGCTCATCACCAGAAGCCTCCCTCTTTCTTGAGGCCGCCTCCAACTCCATCTCTGAATCAGAGCTCAGCTCTGAAGAAGCGCCAGATGAGGAAATGTCCCACCTAGTGGACCTACGACGGGTGGAGACAGGCACCAGAGCTTCCCGCCCCCGTTCCGTCCTCACCGCCTGCTTCTTCCGCCGCCCAACCTTCCTTCTCTCCTCCAGGTACTTGAGGTCAGCCTCAGAGATGCCCTCATCTCTTGTTTTTTTCTTTGAAGCGACCTTTTTAGTACCCGCTACCACTCCTGGTGGGGGGGGTAAATCCGACTTAACAGGGATAGACTTCTGGGGGGTAACTGACTCAGGGGGCACAGACTTGGAAGGTTCTGACACAAGAGGAGCGGGTACAGTAGGCTGGGGGGACACAGATACAGAAGGAGTACTTACAGACACAGAAGGGGTGGTCACAGGAACTGGGCAGGAAACTGGGGAGGAAACTGGGGAGGGATCCCGAGCAGGACCAGGGGGGTCGGTCACCGCAGCGGAGGATGGTACACCAGGGGCCTCCCCCTCCATCCTGTCCAGCCTTGACATCTCATCCACTACCTCCTTCTCCATATTGTGCCAGGCCTCAGGGCATCTGCTATAAGGGTGGCCAAGTCGCAGGCACAGGTTGCACCTGATCTTCTGGGTGCAGTCCTTGGCCATATGACCCTGACCCCGACACACTGAGCATATCAAGGCCGAACAGGAGGAGCTAAGGTGCCCCCTCTCTCCACAGCGGTGGCACAGCTTCGGCTGACCAGGGTAGAAGACGGTCATCCTATCCCTCCCTATGAAAGCCGAGGAGGGCAGGTGACGGACAACATTTCCATCCCTGGCCAGCCTGACTGTTACCGACCATCCCCCAGTCCAGATGTTACGCTCGTCTAATATTTTATTGGGTTTGGTCAAAACCTCCCCGTAGTTCCTCAACCAGACCTCCAGATCCCTGGCAGGGACGCTCTCATTGGTGAGGATGATAGTGATCTTTTTTACTGTTGACTGCTGCGAAATCGCAACTGGGGCCAGACTCTCCCATTCGGGTCTTGACCTGCACCGGGCCTCATATCGTTCCCAGAACAGGTCAAGACCCTCTGGCTTGGTGAAACTGACTGTATACTCTCGCGTCCCTGACACATGAATAAAAGCATAGAGATCGTTAACCCCAAAACCCATTTCTAGAATTAAATCCACCACTGCACGCCTTGCAGGGGGGACTGCACCACCTTCCCATTTCAAGATGACAACATTACGTCTTGGGCCCCCAGCAGAAGCCAGAGACCCAAGACCATATCCCGGGGGGGTCGAGGTGGTAGCTCGTAGAGGAAAACCCTGCTTGGGGGCGGAGCTGCCAGGGACAGAGCGTACCACCTGAGCGAAAGTGGGTTTATTGGGGCCAAGACCCCACACTGAAGTCACTTTATCTGCATGAACAGAGTTAGTATTGTC
This sequence comes from Rana temporaria, assembly GCF_905171775.1. Classification (NCBI taxonomy): domain Eukaryota; kingdom Metazoa; phylum Chordata; class Amphibia; order Anura; family Ranidae; genus Rana; species Rana temporaria. The sequence goes on from NC_053497.1 coordinate 140,668,800, forward strand.
CATGCCACCTGAAATGGGACCATTGTCCATCCCACCTGAAATGGGACCATTGTCCATCCCACCTGAACTGGGACCATTGTCCATCCCACCTGAACTGGGATGATTATTATCAGCCACACACACATTCCCATCAGGTATAATTATAGTTTCTGTTGCAGTACCGGCCGTCGCCTGATGCTGCGCTGTGGAGTCCAGACCAGCAGTGGGGCAATCAGCTTTGGTCTCAGCATCAGGAGGGTTAATGGGTTCTGCTGGGACTTGCAGTTCCTTCACAGGAATGTCATTTTTTAAACGTGTCTCTTGCTGCATTGCAGCCTCAGCATGCACATTATTACTGCATACAGGACTGGCAGTCTTATTATTAGGCACATTATCAGTCATTGATGGTACATACACAGTCTTATCCACAACATGGGGCTTAGCTGCCTTCACTTTATCAGGTACACCATCTGCAATATCTTCATCATTAAAAACCATCCGATCCCCCCGCACAGGAGACTCCATTACCTGGATCACCCTCAACATGCCTCCTGAGTCCTGGGAAGGCATTGGGGTGCTTACCTCTCCCTGGGGGGGCAGGGGGTCAGAACTGGGGGTCTCCTCCTCCTCCACCTCCATCTTTGTCACTTTTGCAAACCTCTTGTCGTTGCAGAACTTTTCCTTGAAAGGACCATCTCTTCCTTCCATTATGGCCACGATGGTCTCCTGGTGGTCCACACGGACCTTGGCCAATTGGATCTCTGGATCCATGGATCCGCGTTTCTGGCTATGTAAACCTTCACGTTGCCTTCGCAGGCGCTTCAGCTCCGCACGTAGCTTGTACAGCTTATCCCTCTCCCGGTTTAGGACTTTTATGCCGGCCACCACTCGCTCCCGAATGGCCTCCGATCCTTCATCCACACCAGGGGCAGAGAGATCACCAGCTGAGGCTTGTAGAGGGGCAGACATGTCAGCAGATGGCCCAGGAGATGGCTGAGAGCCTCCAGCAGGGGAGGCCCCACTGCCCTCCATGGCTTCCCCAGAAAGGGGCCAGGAGAGCTGGGATAGATTTCCAGGCAACTCCCTTCTCACACAGCAGCTTCCGACACACCTTCCTCCTCACACACCTGTGCTCCAATGGTGGGTGGGGCACTATTCCTCTCACTGACACCAATAATGGGACACTATTCCTCCCACTGACACCAATGATGGAGCACTATTCCTCCCACTGACACCAATGATGGAGCACTATTCCTCCCACTGACACTGATGATGGAGCAGTATTCCTCCCACTGACACCAATAATGGAACACTATTCCTCCCACTGACACCAATGATGGAGCACTATTCCTCCCACTGACACCAATGATGGAGCACTATTTTTCCCACTGACACCAATGATGGGGTACTATTCCTCTTCCTGACACCATGAATGAAGCACCATTTCTTCCATTGACACCATGGATGGGACACGATTCCTTCCACTGATAGTAACAATGGGACACTATTCCGCCCACTGATACGAACAACGAGGCACTATTCCTCCTACTGACACTGATGATGGAGCACTATTCCTCCCACTGACACCAATGATGGAGCACTATTCCTCCCACTGACACCAATGATGGAGCACTATTCCTCCCACTGACACCAATGATGGAGCACTCATCCTCCCACTGACACCAATGATGGAGCACTCATCCTCCCACTGACACCAATGATGGGGCACTATTCCTCCCACTGACACCAATGATGGAGCAGTATTCCTCCCACTGACACCAATGATGGAGCACTATTCCTCCCACTGACACCAATGATGGGGCACTATTCCTCCCACTGACACCAATGATGGAGCAGTATTCCTCCCACTGACACCAATGATGGAGCACTATTCCTCCCACTGACACCAATGATGGAGCACTATTCCTCCCACTGACACCAATGATGGAGCACTATTCCTCCCACTGACACCAATGATGGGGTACTATTCCTCTTCCTGACACCATGAATGAAGCACCATTTCTTCCATTGACACCATGGATGGGACACGATTCCTTCCACTGATAGTAACAATGGGACACTATTCCGCCCACTGATACGAACGACGAGGCACTATTCCTCCTACTGACACCATGGATGGGACACTAATCCTGCTGACACCAATGATAGGGCACTATTATTCCATCTGATACCAACAATGGGACACTATTCCTCCCACTTACACCAACGAAGGGGTACTATTTATTTTACTGACACCAATGATGGGGCACTATTCCTCCCACTGACACCAACCATGGGGCAAAATTTCTTCCCTTGATACCAATAATTGGGCACTATTCCTATGCATAATGTTTCATTATATATGCCACCATATTTGTTCTTTCCACACACAGCTCTACTTCATGGTTTGCCATACTACATACTGGTTGTGTTTTCTAGTCAATCTGACCAAGTCTTTGAATTAGCCAAAGCAATAAAAACAATGCACTTCCTGTGCGGCTGATAGCTTGTCATACGAGAGGCAGAGTAATTGTACTAAGCGCTCCCTCTAGTGGCGAATCTACAAATCTCTATTTATTACAATAGGAAGCGAAACTCGGGAGATATTTGTGTGCGGTGGTGAGTGTGACCATTGTTGCCAGTGAAGCCTCTGTTGACAGCTGGAGCCATTTGCGGCATTCCTTGTTGCAATATCTTTTGTTCAGTGAGAGAGAAAATGATCCCAAATCCTAAATTGGTTTCCCTTTCCTAATGAGAGACCTACAGTATATTATGGGGACAATGGACCACCAAGTTGCTAATTGTTTTGGCAGAAGAATATTTAGCTGTGTCTCCAAATTAGGGGTGACATCTGAGCCACATCCTGACAGCTTTGCTGGGAGCATACAGTGCCTTAAAAAAAAGTATTCATACCCCTTGAAATTGTTTACATTTAGTAATGTTATAACCAAAAACTTAAATGTATTTTATTGGGATTGTATTAGATAGACCAACACAAAGTACAAGTGGAAGGAAAATGATAAATGGTTTTCAAAATGTTCTATAAATATGTGAAAAGTGTGGCGTGCATTTGTACTCAGCCCCCCTGAGTCAATACTTTGTAGAATTCCCTCTCACTGCAATTACAGCTGCAAGTCTTTTGGGTATGTCTCTACCAGCTTTGCACATCTAGAGAGAGATATGTTTGCCCATTCTTCTTTGCAAAATAGCTCAAGCTCTGTCGGATTTGATGGAGAGTAGGGATGAGCCAAACACCCCCGGTTTGGTTCACAGCAGAACATGCAAACAGGCAAAAAATTTGTTCGAACACACGAACACCGTTAAAGTCTATGGGACACAAACATAAAAAATCGAAAATGCTAATTTTAAAGGCTAATACGCAAGTTCGTACCTGGGGGGTGTCTATAGTATGCCTGTAAAGTAGCAAATGTTTCCTGTGCTTAGAAAAATCCCTGCACAAAAAGGGAAAAAAAGTCATTTAAAACTACTACAGCTATAATGAATTGTCTTGTCACGGCAATACAGATAAAAGCCATTGAAAAAAACGACATGGGTTCCCCCCCAGTCCATTACCAGGCCCTTTGGGTCTGGTATGAATATTAAGGGGAACCCTGAACCAGAAAAAAATGCGTGGGGTTCCCCCCATATTCCATTACCAGGCCCTTCAGGTCTGGTATGGATATTAAGGGTAACCCTGCACCAAATAAAAAAATGACATGGGGTTCCCCCAAAAAATCCATCCCAGACACTTATCCGAGCATGCATTCTGGCAGGCCGCAGAAAAAGGGGGGGGCGAGAGAGCGCCCCTCCTGAACCATACCAGGCCACATGCCCTCAACATGGGGAGGATGTCCCCATGTTGATCTGGAGGCCCCCTTTGTTAAAAGGGGCTTCCAGATTCCGATAAGCCCCCCTGCCCGCAGACCCCCACAACCACAGGGCAAGGGTTGTGGGGATAAGGCCCTTGTCCCCATAAACATGGGGACATCCTCCCCATGTTGAGGGCATGTGGCCTGGTACGGTTTAGGAGGGGGGCGCTCTCTCGTCCCCCCTCTTTTCCTGCCGCCTGCCAGGTTGCATGCTCGGATAAGGGTCTGATGTGGATTTTTGGGGGGAACCCCACATCATTTTTTTTTAATTTAGAATTTTGGCGGGGGGTTCACCTTAATATCCATACCAGACCTTAAGGGCCTGATATGGAATTTGGGAGGACCCCCACGCATTTTTTTATATTTTGGTTCGTTGTTCCCTTTAATATTCATACCAGACCCAAAGGGCCTGGTAATGGACTAAGGGGGAAACCCATGAACTTTTTTTGCATTGATACATTGGTCCCCAAACACTTTTTATGACAATAACTTGCATATTAACCTTTAAAATTGTCACTTTTGTTTTCTCCCACAGACTTTTAAAGGGTGTTCCGTGGTTTTCGCAAACTCCCCAAATTGTTCGCTATTCGGCGAACGGGCGACCAGCCAATGTTCGAGTTTGAACTCATGTTCGACCCAAACATAATGCTCATCCCTAATGGAGAGCGTCTGTGGACAGCAATTTCAAGTTTTGCCACAGATTTTCTTTCAGGTTTGACTGGGCCATTCTATAATGAATACAAATTTATTGGAAGTTACGAATTATCCAAAACAATGAATGCCGCATCTAAGCGAATAGAACGTAATGAATTATTAATAATAATAATACAAATGTTTTATCATTATTATTTTTTATTATTAATGCGTTGCGTTCCATTCGTTTAGATGCAGCATTTGTAACTTTCGATAAATTCGTATTTGTTACACTTCAGGTTGAGCATTTGGGGCACATAACAGTATCAAATAACTAGGGTTGCACCAATGTCAATACCGGTAGCGTTATCGGTGCTGATACTAAGCATTTGCATGAGTATCGGTACTCATGCAAATGCTCCAATACTAGAAGCTGATACCTTCAGGCTTGGTTATTTCAGCTGACTGCAGGATTTCCTGCTGACAGCTGAAATGTACACAAAAGAATGCCGGCAATTATCGGTTGTTAAGGAGCGGGGCCGCCTGCGTTTTTAACAGCCAATAAAGTTTCAGCTGTCAGTGGGATTCCCCATCCCCTCCCTGCCTCTTTTCCCTCCCGCCGGCTATCACCTCTGCCAGGGGCCTTCCCCACCTCCTCCTCTCCTCCAGGCAGCTATCACTTTTGCTGGGTGCCATTCCTGCCTCCTCCTCTCATCCAGCTGGCTGTCACTCCTCCACTCCAGCCGGCTGTCACTTTTTGCTGTGTGCCTTCCCCGCATACTAGCCCATTATGCTTTTACATTGCAGCTGAATAAAGAGGAAGTAAAATCCATCAGGGTTTAATTTCTCTTTAGTTAGTTATTATTTCAAATGTTCGAATTTTCGTCCTTATTTTCGTTCTTTCACATTTTCTTTCTCATTTTCTTTCTTTCGGATTTCTGAATTTTTGAATTTTCAGATTTCAGAATTTCAGATTTTTTTCAAATTTTTTCATTTTGACTATTTTTTCAAATTTCCCAATTTTCGGATTTTCAAATTTATTCAAAATAACGAATTTGATCATAAAGAATGACTCGAAAAATGAAAAAAAAAATGAACGAAATTTTTTTTTTTTTTGGCAGTGCACATGTCTAATACATGCAACACCTGTCTCTGTCTCTGAATACACCCATCTTCTTTCAGAACACTAACATGGGGAAGAGGAATTTTGTAAATCTAAATCCTGCAGATTATCAAGTATGCTTTTGTCTTCCGCCAAAATGATGGCAGCAGGAATGTGTTAAATTGAAATCCCCTGTAATCATTTTCAGCGGCTGATTGTAGCCAGGTTAATCCGCTGCATTTATTACATCACTGACAGTCCTCACAGCCCTCTAAGAATGGGATTAGAGCTCTATCAGATTGGATTCCTTCCCTGTCCAGCATATGAGCAAGCGAAAGCCCTTGTCAGCATCACAACTCCTAATGAAGCCTTCCATTCCAGCATGTAGTTTTAGTCTGAGTTGTAAAAGAGAACCTGTTCTGTATTATAAGGCAGCTCATGGGCTTGGGCTTAAGGCTGACCTTACATCTCCGCATCTGCATTTTCCTTGTTTTTTTGTTCTGTTGCTTGGGGCAGGTACATTGACATGAACTGCTGTTTCCATCAAGTAGCCCTTTAATACAAATGAATGCATCAAAAAACAGTACTTGAATTTTTTGGCTAACCCATCAAACATAAGCAAACTAGCTCTCTTAAATACAATGGCAATCTTGTGTACATGCATTAATCTGTATTAAATTGTGTAAATGTGAATGGTACATTAACAAGGAAGAAAATCCTAACTATACCTAGTCTTAAAAATATTCCCTCCCCCTCCTCCTACCTATCTTCTATAAAAAAGATATGTGTACTTACCTCTTTTCAGTCTGCACCAGTCTGGTCACATGATCCTACAACTCTGTGTAAGAGAGTGCTCTCGGCGAAGGCTGTGAATTCCAGGAGCTGTGATGTCACCCATAGGTTTGATGGCCCAGCCATTGTCTGTGTTCCCTCCTCTCCCCTGCAGCAGCTTTTCACTGACACAGGGGAGCCATAGCTATAGGATTTGTGACTGGAACAGAGAGGATTGAAAATGGGTAAGTACACAAATGTTTTTAATACCAGATGGGCAGGATAGGTAGAATGAGGCGGAACATTTTTAAGAATTATTATTATTACACAATTTATATAGCGCCAACAGTTTGCGCAGCGCTTTACAATGTAGAGGGGGACAGCACAATAACAATACAGTTCAATACAGACTGGATAGGAGGGCCCTGCTCCGTGGAGCTTACAGTCTAAAGAATAGATATAGTTAGGCTTTTCTTGCACGTTAAAGTGGATGTAAACCATTACATATACCCAGTGAAGTGAACAGCCTCAGATGATACATAGAGATGAAACAAATCTCCCTACATACGTTTTGCATCTATATCTGCTGTCTTCAACTTTCTACATTCTTTAGAAAGTGCACATCCTGTTAGAGATTTTTTCTTCCTGTTCAGCACTGGGTGTGGATTCTTGGCATACACTGTGTGACAGCTGATTGGATGAAAGGCACACACCCCCACTCCACATAGGCAGAGGAAGGAAGGAATGTGCAGAGCTCTGCTGTGAATAGACAAGCTCTCTGCTAATCTCTTTATAGCCCCCCACCCGACACATATTTCAGGCTGGTTTTTATCTTGGTTGTTGGAGAACTTGTCAGAAGTTATGCTGATAACAGAAGAACCAAGCATCAGAAAGACACAAGACTCCGTGCTTTGGAGAGAGATAAGAAAACACTACATATATATGTGCTTAGATCAAATTTAATGATCAGGTTTACATCCACTAAAGGCCCATTCAGAGTTGTATGCTGCTTTGTGGTGTATTACCACATGTGCCTTAATGGCAGCAATCCAATTAAAATTCAATGGGCTGTCTACGGACCACAGCAAAGGTTTTCGTGTAACATCATAATTTACTACTAAACAAAATGCCTACTATGATGTACTAAATTCTCTTAAACTGGAAAGTAATTTTACTATAAAAAGGCAAGAAACGGGGGTGCGTGCATGCCTACTCACGAGTGGCCAATTGAAGAGAGTCAACCTTTGTTGGTTATGTTCAGAAATTTCCCATGTTACGTAATTTTTCTAACTTCTGCTCTCCTACAGAATCTACAGTTGCAAAAAAAAGTATGTGAACCCTTTTGGAATGATATGGATTTATGTACAAATTGGTCATAAAATGTGATCTGATCTTCACAACAATAGACAATCACAGTCTGCTTAAACTAATAACACACAAATAATTAAATGTTACCATATTTTTATTGAACACATCATGTAAACATTCACAGTGCAGGTGGAAAAAGTATATGAACCCCTAGACTAATGACATCTCCAAGAGCTAATTGACAATTGCTCTGTCCTATAAAAAACACACACACACACCAGTTCTGGGTTTGCTTTTCACAAGAAGCATTGCCTGATGTGAATGATGCCTCGCACAAAAGAGCTCTCAGAAGACCTACTATTAAGAATTGTTGACTTGCATAAAGCTGGAAAGGGTTATAAAAGTATCTCCAAAAGCCTTGCTGTGCATCAGTCCACGGTAAGACAAATTGTCTATAAATGGAGAAAGTTCAGCACTGCTGCTACTCTCCCTAGGAGTGGCCGTCCTGTAAAGATTACTGCAAGAGCACAGCGCAGACTGCTCAATGAGGTGAAGAAAAATCCTAGAGTTTCAGCTAAAGACTTACAAAAGTCTCTGGCATATGCTAACATCCCTGTTAGCGAATCTATGATACGTAAAACACTAAACAAGAATGGATTTCACGGAAGGATACCACAGAGGAAGCCACTGCTGTCCAAAAAAAACAATGCTGCACGTTTACAGTTTGCACAAGAGCACCTGGATGTTCCACAGCAGTACTGGCAAAATATTCTGAGGACAGATGAAACCAAAGCTGAGTTGTTTGGAAGAAACACACAACACTATGTGTGGAGAAAAAGAGGCACAGCACACCAACATCAAAACCTCATCCCAACTGTGAAGTATGGTGGTGGGGGCATCATGGTTTGGGGCTGCTTTGCTGCGTCAGGGCCTGGACGGATTGCTATCTTTGAAGGAAAAATGAATTCCCAAGTTTATCAAGACATTTTGCAGGAGAACTTAAGACCATCTGTCCACCAGCTGAAGCTCAACAGAAGATGGGTGTTGCAACAGGACAACGACCCAAAGCATAGAAGTAAATCAACAACAGAATGGCTTAAACAGAAGAAAATACGCCTTCTGGAGTGGCCCAGTCAGAGTCCTGACCTCAACCCGATTGAGATGCAGTGGCATGACCTCAAGAAAGCGATTCACACCAGACATCCCAAGAATATTGCTGAACTGAAACAGTTCTGTAAAGAGGAATGGTAAAGAATTACTCCTGACCGTTGTGCACGTCTGATCTGCAACTACAGGAAACGTTTGGTTGAAGTTATTGCTGCCAAAGGAGGTTCAGCCAGTTATTAAATCCAAGCTTCACATACTTTTTACACCTGCACTGTGAATGTTTACATGGTGTGTTCAATAAAAACATGGTAACATTTAATTCTTTGTGTGTTATTAGTTTAAGCAGACTGTGATTGTCTATTGTTGTGACTTAGATGAAGATCAGATTACATTGTATGACCAATTTGTGCAGAAATCCAAATCATTCCAAAAGGGTTCACATACTTTTTATTGCAACTGTATATACCGGTACTGTACTTCCCATCCTATAAGTACACACTCATTTTCTTCTTCTTCCTTTCCATGATATACTTCATAACCAACAAAAGTTGATTTTCTCTTATTGGCCACTGGTGTGTAGGCATACACACCCGTTTCTTGTCTTTATATTAACTTCATAATTTGTATCGGTTCACCTCGACCACCGTGGTTGACATCTATGTGTTTCAGTGCGCTGAAATGCTCATATGGTGCACTGCGGTGCCATTCTGAACTATTGGCATTGCACTGTGTATCATGTATTACTGTGCATTTCAGTACTGCACTGCAAAATGCATTTTTTTTCTTGCTCTTTACTGCCACACACAGGTTTGATTGGGCTATTAAACCCACCCGTCATCGCTACCTCTTGATCTCTGCTGTGCAGCTGACTGGGAGCCTTATAAATACTGTTTTATTATTTTTCTCTGTCTACATCATGATCATTTTGTGGTTAGTTTTGAGGCACAGTTTAGTTCATCGGCTCATTGATGAGTCCTTTTTTTTTTTGTACATTTGTTTATCTAACCAGTGGGTTGAACGAAAAATACTGACTTAATTCCCCCATTAAGACAGTTGATGTGAATGAGGGAATTCTCCCTGCTGAGCTATTGTATTCTGACAGTGGGGAGACTTTCTTGCTATCAGAATACACTGATCAGTCAGTACAACCTCCCTGCCCTATACATGGATTGAAATTTGTCACATTCCTTCTTAACCAACCGTATCGAGCAGAGAAAATCTGATAGGGCGATTGTTCAGAAGTCAATCTGTACAATCTCCCTGCCCCATACATGGATTGAAATTTTTCCCATTCCTATTGACCGAATTGTAATTCAGGTATAGCCAGCTTTCTTCTTTAAAGCAAACCTGTCACTTCCTCTCTGGCACCACTGCTATCCTATCCAACTCTTCCTTGTGTGTCTGACAGTGTGACCCCTGCTGGCTGCTGTGGATCCTGCCGCCTGTGACAAAACCATCCCACACTCCGCTTGAGTGCTTCTTCGAGTGTACTGCTTCATCCAGTCTGAACATAGATATCAGATATTATAGCGACATATTGCAACCAAGAACTAGGCAGGACTAGTTTAGCTGCAAAACTGGATCTCATTATTGAACAAGAATATAGGCTTTTTATACACTACACACTGATCAAATTATTATATGCAAACGTAACATTAGCCACCTGGACACTCAGTGGTCTTATTCCAGGTCAGACTTGCCAGCATCGAGCTCAGCAAAGTACAATACACATTATTACAACTATAAACACATCCCCATAGTAGTTTGCTAGCAGACAATGGGTGTGTTAATTAGCACAGTTAATGGGTGTGAGGCCTCGTGCACACAATGGTTTTCCTCAGCAAAATCCATCAATCCATCAAGAAAAATGCTGGCAGAGCGTTTTTGCTGAGAAAAACGGTCGTGTGTATGTTTTTCGTTGAGAAAACTGTTGTGGATCTCGACGGGAAAAAAAGAGAACATGCTCTCAATTTCCTTGTCGTTTTTCTCGTCTCGTCGGGCTGGTTTACGACAAGAAACACGTTCGTGTGTATGCTTAGAAACCTGCGCATGCTCAGAATAAAGTATGAGACGGGAGCGCACCTTCGGTAAAAGTAGCGTTCGTAATGGAGATAGCACATTCATCACGCTGTAACAGCCTGAAAAGCGCGAATCGTCTCTCACCAAACTTTTACTTAACACGCAGTAACATGAGATTAGCAAAAGCAGCCCCAAGGGTGGCGCCAGTGGAATCGAACTTTCCCTTTATAGTGCTGTCGTACTTGTTGTACGTCACTGCGTTTGAGAACGACAAGATTTTTTCTTGACAGTGTGTATGCAAGGAAAGCTTGACAAGAACCTCGTCGAGGAAAACAACGTTTCTTTTACGACGAGATTCTCGGTCGTGTGTACGAGGCCTGAGACAGGTGGCTTGATCTGATGAGATTACCATCTGCTATGAGTTTCCCAGTGTTGAGCAGTCATGGCTAGTAATGTACCATCTAGGCCTTAAACATGGATCCCGGCCTAGACTCCTACAGTCTGGGTGTTCTGGGGAGACATGAACTTAAATCAGAAACAAGACCAATCCACGGATTCTCCACGCATACACCTTCCAAAGAGTAGTGTCCTCTTAAATGCCAGGGCCAATAGTCAGTGGGTAAGAGGCTTGCTCCCAGTCCTCTCCAAAAGCCCCTGTCCTGGCTAGGTCTGTCACACTGCCTACCCCTACATCACTACTGTGTCACTACATCACTGCTATGGGGGTTGGTGGTAGGAACCACGGTGGCCAGCGGGGGGACACATTACTTGACATATTTGAAAGTGATGGATTGCAGTGGCACCTGGAGCTTTGCAAAACAGTGATGTTTGCCCACGCCAGAAAGGTGAGTATTTTATCTTTGTCTTTTACATGGGGCTTTAAGTTAGTAATAAGTGACTAGCTTTTTGCCATTACTACTTTTTTACTTTTTACTGACTAAGTATAAGTATTTAACATGACTGTCCTTGTGATTTTTGTAGTACACAATAACATGACCCTGGAAATCAGCAGACTCTACGAAAAGTCCCTTCCTCTAGTTATTTTGGTGACATATTATCTAAAAAGGAATCTTCCCCATGGGGCAGGGGTGGCAATAAAAATGTGAGGAGGATCTGTTAAAAAAAAATAGTTTTGGCTGGAGCTTCAATCCTAATCCCTAAATATAACCATAGAGCTGGCCATATTTGTAGCAATTTTCTGGCAATTTTAACCACTTTTAAACACCTTTTAATTGTGAATAGGATGAAAAGTAAAAAGAAGAACTAAAGCAACCTACCACTAATGAATTTGATAAACTGGCAATCTTTGAGTGTTATAGATATAAAATACTCAATACAAAACAGGAACCCCAACGAAAAAAAATCTCTATCAAGTGAGCAGATTTTCCACCACATTCATTCTTTTTTAGACTGCCCCTTAAAGGGGTAGTAAACTCCACTTTGTGATTTTTCCTGGCAGGTAAACTTATAATAAAGCCTTCCTGTAGGTAAAATAAATATCTTGAAAGGCCTGGATCACACCTATGCATTTTTTAGTGCGTTTTCAGTTTTGCAGAAACACACTACAGTTCATTTAACTTGGTTTTCTATGGATGTAGTTCACATCTGTGCATTTTATGGAAAGGGCCAGGGATCTTTTTCTGGTTATCGGTTTTATAGACTTTAATGGATGAAAAGCATGTATTGAAATACGCAAAATGCACCTGCAATATGCAAACTCCATAGGTGTGAATCAGGACCAAATGTGCACCATTTAGGAGATATTTACTAATAGCGAAAGGTGCAATCAGCGCAGAAATATGTGTCAAAGAAATAAATGAATAAATAGACCCCCTCTCCAAATAAATGCAAGCTGAACACTTAAGGAAAATCACAAAATTCAGAAAAATACATAATAAACAGGTTAGTGCAGCACATAAAATTCAAATGATGCAATAAAAGTGAAAAAACCCTGGGCCAAAAAGTCAATAAAAATCAAAATTCAACGTGAGTAAAAGTCCCAAGAAAATGTGTGACGACAAAATCCAGAGTCCGTTGAAAATTCACCAGTGACGTAGATTTAAAAACCAATAAGTGATCCCTCCACCACTATAGGATTGGCCACTCTAACCTTAATGCCGCATACAGACGGTCGTTTTTTGTGATGAAAAAAAATGACGTTTTTGAAAACGTCATTTAAAATGATAGTGTGTGGGGAAAATGTCGTTTTATGTCTTCAGAAAAACGACCAAAAAAAAATTCGAACATGCTCGAATTTTTTGTGTCGTTTTTCAAAATGTCATTTTTTGTGTCAATGAAAATGATAGTGTGTGGGCAAAACAACGTTTTTAAACCCGCACATGCCCAGAAGCAAGTTTTGAGACGGGAGGTAAAACTACCGTTCATAATGGAGTAAGCACATTCATCACGCTGTAACAGACAAAAAAGCACGAATCATCTTTTACTAACAAGTAACCAGCTAAAAGCAGCCTCAAGGCGAATAGAACTTCCCCTTTAGAGTGCCGTCACTTTGTTCATCATTTTTCAAAATTATGGTGTGTATGCTACATCGTTTTTGAAAATGAAGTTTCAAAAATGTCGTTTTTTTTTCATCACTTCAAACGTCATTTTTTTTTCATCACAAAAAACGATCATCTGTATGCGGCATAAGGCATGGACTCCTGTATTACCAGGTAGTCATACAAGCAGAAATGCAGATACACCCAATGGCAAGTTGTCTTATCAGGTCCCTCAGTAATCCCCAGCAGGATAATGAACCATGTATGGAAGAGGGGTAGCCAGTGAAGGAACAGCATACCCCTGCTGTCCCTTCAAAGCGCTGTGCCTCGCTGTGCCATGGCTGGGACTCCTATGCACATGTGCAGGAGTGATGTCAACGTGGCCCAGCCAATCGTGCTGCCTGAGCATTGTGACATAAAGGAGCACTGTATGCATGGGCCACTGTGACATAAAGGGGCACTCAAATGTAGATGGGGGTTGTGATTTGAAGGGTAACTGAGGACACTGTGTGACTGCTTTAAAGGGGGGACTGTGATGTAAAGGGGGACTATGGACACTGATGTAAAGGAGGAAACTGTGATGTGAAGTGGATGCTGGGGACACTGATATAAAGAGGGGGCTATGATGTAAAGGGTATGCTAAAGGCACTAATGTAAGGGAGGAGGGCGGGTTGATGTGTGATGTATTATAGTGCAAACATGAGATTCGACATCTGCCAAAACCTCCATTAATTTTCATTTAAGACCCCTGATCGATACGTTTTGCCTGGAGTTCAACTTTTAATGTTCACATTAATGCACGACATATCGTGTGACTGACTAATAATCCATTGTCTACGAGGCCACAAATTGCCAATGATCGTGTTTTGCAGGAAGCTGTAATGAAAAAAGATGACTAGGTAGCTGGCAGCTCTGGGATAAGAGAGAGAGCTGGAGGGTGGCAGAAGGAAAAGTGATCTGAGTTCACTTATAAATATGAAAGTTGCTGTGATAGTCTCTCCTCCAGTGAGGGGGCCGCTGACAGTTCAGTCTCAGGATACAAAGGAGCAGAGCAGACGAAGCATTAATCATGGAAATGCCTCATGTAACAATTCACAACCTCCCACACTGAATACAGACACAGAAGCTAACAGCACTGAACGCCAAGGCTAATAGGAAAATGCAGGGAGGAAAGATAAAATATGTGCACATTGTTTCATCTTCTACTGTGTGTTCTGTGACAGCTCTGGCCTGATTTCCAATGTCACGGCATACACAGTCATTTATAGCCATGCTCTATTCTAGGTAAAGAGAATGATGCTTGTCCTTTTCATCAACTAGGTAACCCCAGCAGAATTGTAAGTATATAATGGGGCCATACAGTAGATCGTCACTGTTTATTAAGCAAAGCACTAAGTGCCAAGTGCAATGCCTACTGCACCTACTCAGAATCCATCTTGTACCACTTGGACTTCAGCAATTGCAATGGTGTTTGATTGCATTGGGTTTTTGTACTTGGCATCGGTCCTGTCTTGTCATTTCAATATACAATCACTGGCCACTTTATTAGGTACACCTTGCTAGTGTAGCAAGGTCCCAGGCCTCTTTTGGTCTGATGAGAACCTCCAGGGCCAGAGATAGCTGACATCCTTCTGTATATGGTGGGTTGCAAGGCATAGTGGGTGCAAAGATAGTGAAAGTTATTGGGTGACAGACACTTCTTGAATGCAAGAGAAAGTATATTTCTCTTAACAAACTTTTCTGGGGGAAAGAGGGTTAGGGCCAGGAAACCCTTAGGTATTTGCAAGTTCAATTGGCAGACTCTGAGACTTCAACAGGAGGACAGCCATGCAGGGAAAGGCATCCAGCAAGACGCCGCATCTGCAAGTGCAGGAATGCTGTCTCCTATTGCAACAGTCTTTAACAGGTCCTTTATCTTCCTCTACAATGTCTCCATGTAGTCTCTACCGTTCTCTCACTAGACCCACTGATTTACTGTCACTGAATCTCTTGATCTCCTTCAATCTTCACAGTGGTATCTTCCTCAAGCGTCACCCCGCTTCTCTGCTGGGTCCCTAGCTTGGCACTCAAGATACCTCTCAAGTTTCACCCACACTGGCCTGCTCAGTCCCTGGCTTGACACACAAGGCTGCTCTGCAAGCATCACCTCCGTTGGCTGGGTCTCTGGCTTAATTCCCATTGAAGTTTCCAGATTCTTCACCGTCCCTGCTTGGTGAGAACAGGGATGTCTTATTGAGAGGGCACACCTGGGCACTGCCCAAGGGCCCCAGCTGAATGGGGGGGCCCCTGTACTTTCCCCAAAGCAGCTGGTCCTTGAGCCCATGCTGCCCCAAAATTAGGGGCCCCCTGATGGCACTGAGAGTGATACACAGGGGGGGCAGCCTGCCTCCTACCTACTTGATGTCTGTTTACTTGCACTGTCATCATTGTAGGGGCCCCAGAGCATTACTTTGCCCAGGGGCCCATGATGCTATAAAGATGGCCCTGGGTGAGAATACTGCTCCGGTACTTCAGTTACTCACTGTTGTCCCTGGTAATAAGGCGAATAGTCCCTTACTGGCAACAGCTTCCCCTCTACCTCTGACCACAACAGGTTCTCCGGCCGACAGAACCATCACTTGTGGTTAGACTGCAAGCCACAGTCCCAACTCCGTGCATCCCACTTGCTTCTAAATGGGCTCTCAGACAGCCTAGCAGCCAGATGTGCCTGGGATATGCCCAAACTCCGGCCTTGCGGCCCGGGCAGAATGACACACGTCCACCCAGACAGCTGTCCAGGTGACACAGAACCTAGATCACCTGAAGCCACTCAAATATATAGGCTCTCCAAGCAGGCCAAGGGGTCCAAAAAAAAACCCTGCCTATTGGCTGAGATACCCCATATACCCATAACCTGACTTACCCTTCTCATATCTAGTACCACCAAGGACCCGGCCACCTAGTGGTAGAAGAGAAAAGTGCAACAAGGCAAAATTTTAAGATCTATTGATTTCTCCCTAACAATTGACCAGGATAAATTTGTGAGGCGCAACCCTGCCTAAACTCTAGGGTGCTACATTAGTAACGGGTTGGACCCCCTTTTGCCTTAGAACTGCTTTGTGATATAGATTCAACAAGGTGTTGGAAACATTCCTCAGAGATTTTGGTCCATATTGACATGAAGGCATCACGTAGTTGCTGCAGATTTGTCGTCTGCACATCCATGATGGGATTGGAGTACATTATTGTCGTGTTCAAGAAACCAGTGGTGAGATGATTTGAGCTTCCTGCTAGAAATAGCCATCAGAAGATGGGCACACTGTAGTCATAAAGGGATGGACATGGTCAGCAACAATATTCAGGTTGTGGCATTTAAACGATGCATAATTGGTGCTAAGGGGCCCAACGTGTGCCAAGAAAATATCCTCCACACCATTACACCACCACCAGCAACCTGAACCATTGATACAAGGCAGGATGGATCCATACTTTCATGTTTACACCAAATTCTGACTCTTCCCATCTGAATGTCGGAGCTGAAATCAAGACTCATCAGACCAGGCCATGTTTTTCCAATCTTCTATTGTCCAATTTTGGTGAGCCTGTATAAATGATGAACTTTATATATTAATCTATGCACTTAACTATTGATAGCAACTTTGGTCTTTAAAGGCTGTGCACACCTGTACACACAGCCCACCGATCCCCAGTAAAATCTAGAGCTAGGGTTAAAGGCATCATCACTCCCAAAACTCTTTGGTGCCTCTGGCCTCCAGAATCAATCTGGGAGTTAACAATATAGAAAAAAGTGCAAAACCAATTTTCTTCATTCAGCATGGTCATTCCGAAACCTCTCAATCTGCATGCTTAATCCTACCAATACAGCACTATATATATATATATATATATATACATATATATATATATATATATATATATATATATATATATATATCATTTTTCTATTTTCTTCATACGCTTATATGCTGTACTTGTGTTTATGATAGCATTGTCATATACATGAGTACAACAACACAGCCATTTGCCATTCATGTCAAAAGAATTTTGTACACTGCACCTGGACTGCCTGGGCATAAAAAATACACTGTTAGTTAAATTTAACCGGCACAGCTGGCCTGTGTGTAACAGCCCTAAAAGATCATACCTACTTCAACATATCAAAATGAAAGTGCAAGTTTAAAAAAATTTTTTTTCAAAATTTACATTTTTCCTTTTTCTTCTGTTGCCCCCAGAGACTTGTTTAGGGCCTGGATTTTTGCATAGGGCCTGGATTTCTGCATAGCAGGCATAAGCTAAGGCCCCTAGGGGGACAGAGCTGACAGGGGCAGCACATGGCCACCTGTATATTATGTTGCTGACTGTCAGTAACTAGGGATGAGCCGAACACCCCCCCCCCCCACCCGTTCGGTTCGCACCAGAACCTTCGAACGGACCGAACGTTCGCGCAAACATTTAGAACCCCATTGACGTCTATGGGACTCGAACGTTCGAATTCATAAGTGCTAATTTTAAAGCCTAATATGCAAGTTATTGTAGTAAAACGTCTTTGAGAACCCGGGTCTTGCCCCAGGGAACATGTATCAATGGGATTTTTTTTTTTTAAACGGTTGTGTTTTCAGGAGCAGTGATTTTAATGATGCTTAAATGAAAAAAAAATTATGAAAAATTCCTTTAAACATTTGTACCTGCTGGGTGTCTATAGTATGCCTGTGAAAACGTCTTTGAGAACCTGAGTCTTGCCCCAGGGAACATGTATCAATGGAAAAAAGTTTTAAAAACTGTCGTTTTTTTCAGGACTCCTGAAAAAACGACCGTTTTAAAAACTTTTTTTCCATTGATACATGTTCCCTTGGGCAAGACCCGGGTTCTCAAAGACGTTTTCACAGGCATACTATAGACACCCAGCAGGTACAATATTTAAAGGAATTTTTCATTATTATTTTTTCATTTAAGCATCATTAAAATCACTGCTCCTGAATCTTTAGGTGCAAACTACTGAGCACACGGCCAGTACACACCAAGTAGCTTTAGGTGCAAACTACAGAGGACACAGGCAATAAACCACGTACTGCAGCTAGCACAATCACCTGCCTGCCAGTAAATTAGGAAGAACTGATCTAGCTAAACTATACAGTGTATAAGTACAGTATATGTACAAGACCTGGGATGAATATATATCCTCTACACACTGTAACATTAACTGACATCCGCTGAAGAAGTCCCGCCCTTAGGGACGCAACGTTCGGTAGGGAAGGACATGACATCACCCGCAGCCTTCCATTGCAACACACATTTCACTGTTTACCCTGGCACTGGATTAAGTGCCCGTGTTTGTGAGTTTTTATACTTATTTATTATTTACTTTACTTAATTTATTATTATTACATTTCTTATGGTTATTGCGGAGAACACTATGGATTGTCCTCTTTTTCCATGATTGGACCTATATCGCATTGACATCTACTGGGAGCTTGAACGTTTGTTTCTTGTCTGGTCCTGCTGGAGGTTTGCCTGGAATTTACCCATTTGGGAATGCTTATGTGACCCTATCTAACAGAGGGTCCACTTTGTGAGGTGAGCGGCCATTTCTGTCATTGGTGGAGGTGTCCTACTCTATTCCACGCTCATCACCCGCATGCTTCGTCATTTGTCACATTTTAGGATCACTGGGATGACCTTTTTATGGACTTTTTATTAGCGCTGCATTATCTTTTACACATTTACCCAAGGAACTTTTTTGAATTGACTCCTAGTGTTCAGCTGCTTGCTATTCTGTGTCATTCTGTGTTTATTGCGCTGATTTGTTTTCTTTAACATTAACTGACTAGCCTGCCTGCTCTATCTACCTGCAAAAAATGACACTCTCTCTGTCCTCTCAACCACCGCAACACACTACACAAGGCCGACCTGCAGGCAGCCTTTTATAGTGTGGGGTGTGTACTAAACCCCCTGAGCCATAATTGGCCAAAGCCACCCTGGCTTTGGCCAATTGTGGCTCCCTGTTTTTTGCAAGCTGTGATTGGCCAAGCATGCGGGTCATAGTGCATGCTTGGCCAGTCATCAGCCAGCAATGCCGCAGTGAATTATGGTCTGTGAAACATAACTCGAATTTGTCGAGAACGACCCGTTTTGTTCGTATTTCGACGAATGTTCGAACATACGATGTTCGAGTCGAACATGAGTTTGACTCGAATACGATGCTCATCCCAATCGGTAACCCATTACAGGGTATAACTAAGGTATCCAGACTGCTGCCTTGCCTGCCAGAACAGTCCGCTTGGGCCTTCATTGTTGAACTTGAACAGTTTGACCATTTCTGTTGGTGGATTAGTGTACTCAACTATGGGTAGGTACACCTAGAACCAAATTTCCAGTCTCTCCACCCACATCCTCGGTGTGGCAATAATATCCAATCTTATTAGAGGCATACCAAAGTTGGCCAGTTGAGTGAGTAGAAAACGGGGTGGCACAAAACAGATGGCCAGGGGGCAGTACGTTATGAATCCAGTTATGGGAGTACTGGAAATGATTTGGTCAAACTTCCTTCTTTTTCCTAATCAATTCATCTGCAGACACAGCGCTTCCTACATAAAGAGTTATACTGAAGAAATCTTATTTGGCATCCATTTACATGTACATGCTTACTGTAATAAAGATGCAACCCCTACTCACCTCAATTGGCCAGCCCTACAGCAATTTTTCTACTGTCTTTTTCTGATGTCTGATTGTGATCTGCTTTTCTGTTAAAGACTTGGTTTGCCCCCTGATTCCATATTTCTTCCTTCCTCTTGTCTTGATGTTCTGTCTGTATAATTGGTTATGCCTGTCTGTTGTTAACTGTTACTGCTACCAGTATATTGATTTTGGCATTATGGTATTTTGGTATTGTACATGGTATACTGTCATCTTTTGCCAGTGGGGCAAACCCAAAGACAGAGAAATGGATGTGTTGCACAGAAACTTCTCTTTCAAGTTGCAATGGTGAACCTTGAGCACTACCTAGAGATTCCTCAATCTGAAACCCATCTTTCACTTGCGACGAGCCAGAACCGCAGGGGAACACGTGAGGTGCACGGTGGGCCGATGAGAGACAGCAATAATACAGTTCATCGGTTTACTCACGGTTAGCAGAAAGCCTCCCTGGGCCGGTCGCACAGTGAAAGGGAAGACAGCACGAAATCCTCCGGGGCACGCTCTGCGATAGGGAAACGCCAGCCAAGATGGTGGTTGAGGTGCCCGTGATGACAGGGGTGTTTAGAGTGCTTGTGGCGGCTGGGTCCCTTGATGATATTTGTCGTGACGCCAGTACCGTTAATGGTGGTACAACCAGTTGTAGTAGCAATGTTGAAGAATGAGGTAGACAGTGGTAGAATACAACTCACAACTTTTACTGTGTCTGGTTTTGGTTGCAGTACAAACATCCAGTTAGAATACAGTCTCTGGGTAAATAGAGGAATTCTGCTGATCCACTGCTAATAGGCTTTAGTAGGCCTGGACTCAGGCTGTGGTTCAGTATACTGCTTACTTGTGTCTGGTCCCTTTTGAATCCAGTGACATGGGTGAGGTTGCCGGAGGCTAATAAATCCTTCACCTTTATACTAAAAGGTCTTTGCTGCCGATTAATGGCTTTTATCCTTTGATTTTAGCAGTTTAAATGTGTCCCTTCTCTGGACTGACCTTCTCTCACCTTCACATTCTCCTTTCTCTCTGCACACTGCTTCCTGTACTGAACAACTGACCACAGATAAGCCTGAGCTGGGATAGATTTCCCAGAGTGGTGCTATCCCCATCTTGTGGTGGGAAGTATGAAGCACACCTGACCAGCCTTTGAACAGGGATACCACAGGTATACAATGCAAAATGACATGCAATATAGCAATGACAAAGAAGTAATACTTTTGCAGTTCCCACATGTCCTGAGTGGGACGCTGCATACCCCCATGGTAAAACGTGTGTCGACCTCGGCACACTTTTGACTCGATGTTGTGTCTTCCTGTAAGATATAAGAGAAATGGAAAAGCATGCATGCATAGGAAATAACAATATAACCCCATTCTTGTACTTCTTGTATCTGCAAGTAAAATGGGTTAGGCAAACATATCTCAGGCAACAACGAAATGTGACAAAAAGGGGTGTAGTTTTTTCTCTGAAGACTGGTGATGTATGGCAAAACCAGAATAGTCCACGATGAGATGGAAAAAGGAAAACAAAACAAAAATAACATCTCAGGAGGCTCACAGGGTATGAGTCCGTTCCCTGGGCACAGGAAAATGTCAACAGATGAATATCACGGAGGCTCAGGTACGTGAAAGTCTATCTCCGGGTGCAGGCTTGAACGTTGCAAAACAGTAGGCAAGTAGTCCTTTTGAAAAGTCCTTTAAAGGAAATAAACATAATATCCCAAGTAAGTCTTCTTCTCACTCTGGAACTTCAGACGACGTAAGGATGCACTCAACGATGAGATGACAGAGTTGGTAGTCGACTTCTCGGCTGCTGGTGCAGGTAATCCTCCAAACGGACAGGTGGTCGTCCTCTTGTAGTTCTGTCAGATCTTCTTAGCGGCTGAGTTTCTACAGGCCTTGTTTCAAGGGAACTTGGTGTCTCTTGAGCTGTAGTAGACACTTCTTGAGATAGCTCCTCTGGTTGAAGTGCGGTTGTATTGGTCTTGGCAGGCACTAAGATATTGAGCCATGGTGTAAGGAACCATTGTAAAGGATCAGAGTCTAATAATGCTTTTCCAAAAGACTGTAGTGGATTCTCTGAATCAGATGATTTTGTAGGCTCTGGTTCTATGGATTGTGTTTCCTCTAGGACAGCTTCTTCTTGAAGAGTTTCTTCTTGAGTACTTTCCTTGAGACATAACTTAAGGCGATTGCGATGTTCTACACGTGATTTGTTTTCTTTAGTGATCTCGTAAGTATCAGTCTCTGGATTGAGAATAGCTGTAATGGTGTAAGGTTCTCTCTCCCATTTGCTATCTAACTTGCTGGTGCGATGGTTGTTTTTTAACCATACATGGTCACGAATTTTGAGAGGTTCTGCTTTGGCAGATTGGTTATAATCTCTTTGTTGCTTTTCATGAGCATGTTCCATGCGATGTTGAACAATTTCTTGTGCATCAATTAGACGTCTTTGGTGCTCACTCACCCAATCAGTCTTTGGTAGAGGGTTGATTGCATCAGGCACTTGTACGCCCAAAGTATGGTCAGCAGGTAGTTTACCTTGTCGGCCAAACATGAGATAGTAAGGTGTATACCCAGTAGAACAGTGAATGGTGTTATTGTAGGTGTACATCAATTGAGGCAATAGAGTAGGCCAATCACTTCTTGTAGCAGGTGGTACTGCTCTTAACATCTCAATTAAAGTTTGGTTCATTTTCTCGCAAAGTCCATTCCCTTGAGGGTGGTAGGCTGTGGTCCTGATTTTCTGGCAATTGTGAAGTGTACACAGTTCTTTGAAGAGTTGCGACTCAAAGGCAGATCCCTGATCTGTAAGGATTCTTTCTGGGCATCCATATGGCAGTAGGAAATGTTTCCAGAAGGCATCTGCAGTTGTTCTAGCGGTCAGGTCCTTGACAGGTACGGCTACAACAAATTTGGTATAATGATCAATGATGGTCATGGCGTATGTGTAACCTGAGCGACTTGGTTCCAGCTTCACATGGTCAATTGCAACTATTTCTAGCGGTGTTCGACTTACAATGGGATGTAAGGGTGCTTTTTGGTCATGTTTTTCATTTCTTCCAACAGCACAGGTGGAACATTCTCGACACCACTTTTCAATGTCTCCTCTCATCCCAATCCAGTAGAATCTTCTACGGATGGTGGCTTCTGTCTTCTGCACGCCAAAGTGTCCTGATTGATCATGATACATCTCAAGAATGATTCTTGCATCTCGGCGTGGTATTAAGATTTGGTATAGACAATCCGAGGTAATTGGGTCTAAAGTTCTTCTTAATAGTAGGCCCTTCTGTAGGAAGAGATGTTTTCTGTGTCTCCAAAGTTTTGACAATTCTGGATCAGCATTTCTTCTGCGAATTCTTTCAGGTGTTCTTCCGCTGGTGAAGAAATCTTGCAGTTCTCCCAACACTCTGCTTTCATTTTGCAGCTTGATCCACCTTTCTTTGTCCACTTGGGATCTTGGATCCACTTGTTGTTGAAGATTAAGGACTTTTCTTCCTTTGATGGTGATAATGTCTTGTTGGGCAAAATTTTTGTAAAAAGCTGGCATTTCTACCTCTTCCCAAACATCTTCCTGTGTAGTAGGGTCTTCTTGGGTAGGCAGACGGGATAATGCATCCGCATTTTCATTTGCTTTTCCTGTTCTGTATTTTATGGTGAAATCGTAGTTGGCTAGGCGTGAGGCCCATCTTTGTTCCAATGCTCCCAACTTGGCGGTATTCAGATGTGCTAGCGGGTTGTTATCTGTGAAGGCCACAAATGGTGTTGCGGCAAGGTAATCTTTAAATTTTTCTGTAACAGCCCACACGAGTGCGAGGAATTCCAATTTGAAGGAACTATAGTTTTGGTTGTTTCTTTCAGTACCTTTAAGAGATCTACTAGCATAGGAAATAACTCTTTCTTTTCCTTCCTGTACCTGCGACAGGACAGCTCCCAGACCTTTCTTACTAGCATCTGTGTAAAGATGAAATGGCTTCTGGTAATCTGGATAGCCTAGGATAGGTGGTTCTGTTAACTTCTTCTTTAGGAGCTGGAAGGCAATTTCTCTTTCTGTGTTCCATTCAACTGGTATTGGAGACTTTTGGTACCTCTTGGGATGTCCTCTCAGAAGTTCTAGTATTGGCCCCGCAATTTGGGCAAAATGAGGAATAAAGCGTCTGTAGTATCCTGCAAAACTGAGAAAACTCCTCACTTCTTTCACTGTAGTAGGAGTAGGCCAATTCCGGACTGCGGCTATCTTCTCTGGATCCGGTTTAACACCTTCAGAGCTTACAATATGCCCTAAGTATTTGACTTCTGTCTTCAGTAGATAGCACTTAGATGGTTTGACTTTGAGTCCATGTTTAATGAGGATTTGAAAAACTTCGGCCAAATGTTTCAAGTGATCTTCATAAGATTTGGAGTAGATGATGACATCATCTAAGTACAACAGGACGGTTTCAAAATTTTTGTGTCCTAAAAAATGCTCCATTAATCTTTGAAAGGTTCCGGGCGCATTGCAAAGTCCAAAAGGCATGCGGTTGAACTCAAATAGGCCCATCGGGGTGGTAAATGCAGTCTTCTCACGATCTTCAGGTGCCATGGGTACTTGCCAGTATCCACTGGTTAAATCAAGGGTAGAGAAGTAGGCTGAAGATCCTAAAGCTGTCAAAGATTCCTCTATGCGTGGTAAAGGGTAAGCATCCTTGTGGGTGATTTGGTTAATTTTTCTGTAATCCACGCAGAATCTGATGTTACCATCCTTTTTACGGACAAGGACTAGAGGTGCAGCCCATGGACTATGGCTGTCTCTAATGACATTGGAGTCCTTCATCTCTTGGATCATTTGCTTTACGGATTGGTACATAGTTGGTGGTATAGGCCGATATCTTTCCTTGATCGGTGGGTGCGAACCTGTAGGAATGGAGTGCTTGATGATATCCACTTCTCCATAGTCTGTGGAATGCTTACTGAAGGCAAGGTGAAGCTCCTTCACAATTTTTAGTACTCCCTCCATTTGGTTTGCTGGTGTGGAAGCATCTCCCACATGAAGTTCTTTCCACCAGGATGTGTTTACATTTTGGTCCTGGGGGTTCTGTCTCTTGGGAATTTGCTCTGTGGTAGCTGTAGCCACACTGATGACATCTTGAAAAGTGACTTGGATTAGCTGTGCAATAGGAAGGTGTTTTGATAGTGTTACACTGCTATCACTCAAGTTTAGGAGTCGTATAGGCACTTTACCTTCAGAGACGGTTACTAGGCTCCTTGCAGCTCTAACTAGAGGATAGTCTTCCAAAACAACAGGCTCTACCAGGGCTTGGTAGTCTTGACCTTGGATTCCGACTACAGCTCGGCACCACAAGAGAGTTTCGGTGTTGGGTTTGAGGATCACAGGTTGCTTATCCCGGATGCGGGCACAGCAAATTTCTCCTTTTTCGTTGGTGAATCTCTGTTGCGCATTTAGTACACGGATGGTTTGTTGGATCACCTTCTTAGAATCAGGAGGGGCAGTAGGCACTAACTGGTGCAAGGCTTCTAGCATCTCAACATAACAGTTCCTGAGGACATTCATTCCTAGGACTATTGGAGGGTTAGGGTTATTGTCTCTGACTTGTACCACAATAAGGCCTTGTCGAGGTAGTGTAGTTCCTCCTACTTGAATGGTAGGTTCCCAATAACCATGGACTGGTATGGGTTTGCCGTTACTGGCTATGAGACTCAGCCAGGATTCTGGAGGCTGGGTAAGCTGATTTTGATCCCAGTATTTTTCAAAGGCTGCTTGTTGGATGGTGGTGACTTGGGATCCGGTGTCAACTAGGGCAACAAAAGGAACTCCATTTATTTGAAGTGCCACTTCAGGACGGGATCCAACGTATCTTGGCATCCAGTGGGGATCTTCTGGACCTATTGGTTTACCTCCCGAGGGGTGGTCCTTGGCCTCGGGGGTTTCCCGTTTAACTGCCAGCAGGTTGCTTCTGTATGGCCTGGTTTGTGACAGTACGTGCAGATAGGCCGCTTAGGGGTACTAGTGTGGTCAGGGGGGCGTCCGCCAGAATTTCTGGAATAAGTCTCTCTAGAATTAGAGGGGAAGAGTCTTCTGGACACAGGTTTCTCATCCTCTAGCATTAATGGTTTCTCCCATTGTTCCAATTTTTGGTGGACTTTCTCCAGACTTTTAGTCAGAAAACGGACTTGCTCAGTCAAGGCAGCAACTGCGTCAGGAACTGGAGCTTGGGTTGCCTGACTGACTATAGGTAAAGACTTTACAGGGGTAACCAGCTGTGATACAGGCACGTCAACAGATCTAACAGGTTCTGTTGGTGGGCTTTTTCCCAGTATGCTGATAGCTAGTTCTTTAAAATCTAAGAAGGTAGCGCTCGGATGTTGGGCGGCTAACATTCTTAGTTGGCTCTTTAGATTGTCTGTATGGACGCCTTCAATAAATTGTTCTTTCAGGGTTTTGTCCTGATTTTCTGCCTCACGGGGGTCTACTTGGACAACAGCTCTAAGGGCTTCCTGCAAAGATAATGCAAAGTCTCTGAGTGACTCACCAGATTGCTGTCTCTTGCTGAAGAACCTCATCTTGACCTCTGACACGGTACTGGGTTCAAAGGTGGTGTAGAGACATTGAAAAATCTGCTCCATGGTCTTTCTCTCTGAGCTCGGCCAAGATTTCACTTCTCTGAGCGCAGCTCCTTCCAATTGCGCAAGAAGAATCTCCATCTGTTGCTCTGAGGATACAGGGTACAATCTGAACATAGCCAGAATTTTTTCTTTAAAGTCCCTTAAAGTATGAATTTCCCCAGAATATCGTGGGAACCAGGGGGCCCCAAAATAATAAGGCATGGTTAAAGGCATTAAACTTGGTGCTGCAGCGGTTGGTATTGCATTGGGACCGACTGCGGCTGATGCAGGGGGTCTGCTGAGGTCAGGCTGCACGTCGTCTTCTTGCACAGACATGGTAACAGCCGGTGAGTTCTAGTTAGGTAAGTCAAATGCGTTTTTAGACACTTTTTGTGCGTTGTTGCTATGGGCAACCGCTGTCTTGCGGGTGTATGGCCCTTTAAGAATTTAATGCCAGCTGAATACAATGCTGCAGCAATGTTGATTTTGGATCTCTAGCAGAGTTCCAGCTATCAGTGTTCCTTATAGTTAGTAGAGGCAACTGACAGGTTGCGATTACTGCTCGGACGGCAAGCAATGCGATTATTTTCTCTTCTTTTGCTCGCATGCAAAGTCTCGCGACTTCTGGGGCGTGCGTTTGTCACACTTTCCTCCCAGGATTGACACAGCAAAGGTAAGGCGGGCTGGCCGGACAATTTTGCATAAATAGGTGGCACCAAACTTTCCCGCTCTTCAGGGGGTGTCACTAACTTATCCACAGTGATGGCGTAGGAATTTTTGAACAAGAAGGTCTCTGGCAGCCATTTTAAGTGAATGGAAATAGTCAATTCAAATACTGCATGCAGTTTTGTTAACACACAAATTGGATGCTGCGATTTTTATGCTGATAACTGGGATAACGCTTCCATGCAATTTTTAAACAGTTTAAACAGTTCTGTGGCCCCACACAGCATGCAATAAGTAAATAGTCTCTCAATAAAGCAAAGGGGCTTATTCTGATGCGACAGTCTTTTAGATAAGGCACAGGGGTAATTATCCTGTTCGTGACACCAATTTTTTTTTATGCGACGAGCCAGAACCGCAGGGGAACACGTGAGGTGCACGGTGGGCCGATGAGAGACAGCAATAATACAGTTCATCGGTTTACTCACGGTTAGCAGAAAGCCTCCCTGGGCCGGTCGCACAGTGAAAGGGAAGACAGCACGAAATCCTCCGGGGCACACTCTGCGATAGGGAAACGCCAGCCAAGATGGTGGTTGAGGTGCCCGTGATGACAGGGGTGTTTAGAGTGCTTGTGGCGGCTGGGTCCCTTGATGATATTTGTCGTGACGCCAGTACCGTTAATGGTGGTACAACCAGTTGTAGTAGCAATGTTGAAGAATGAGGTAGACAGTGGTAGAATACAACTCACAACTTTTACTGTGTCTGGTTTTGGTTGCAGTACAAACATCCAGTTAGAATACAGTCTCTGGGTAAATAGAGGAATTCTGCTGATCCACTGCTAATAGGCTTTAGTAGGCCTGGACTCAGGCTGTGGTTCAGTATACTGCTTACTTGTGTCTGGTCCCTTTTGAATCCAGTGACATGGGTGAGGTTGCCGGAGGCTAATAAATCCTTCACCTTTATACTCAAAGGTCTTTGCTGCCGATTAATGGCTTTTATCCTTTGATTTTAGCAGTTTAAATGTGTCCCTTCTCTGGACTGACCTTCTCTCACCTTCACATTCTCCTTTCTCTCTGCACACTGCTTCCTGTACTGAACAACTGACCACAGATAAGCCTGAGCTGGGATAGATTTCCCAGAGTGGTGCTATCCCCATCTTGTGGTGGGAAGTATGAAGCACACCTGACCAGCCTATGAACAGGGATACCACAGGTATACAATGCAAAATGACATGCAATATAGCAATGACAAAGAAGTAATACTTTTGCAGTTCCCACATGTCCTGAGTGGGACGCTGCACACTAAGTACATGGAAGGTTTATACTTTTCCAAGATTCTCCCTAAACAAGCTTAGGATCATCTGAAAAGGATGAGCAGAAAGCATGGCCACCTAAGGGCTTGTTCACAAATGCAGCCGGCTATAATTGCTGCCCCCGATCTGAAGTGGATGGTGTGAAAGGCATTTACAGGTCAGTTTCGGCATGATCTCATTCACTTGACTGGGTTGCGTTCGGGGGTTGTTGCTGCCTGCCAAATGCGACATACCATTTATTTTTTGCTGCAGCATGTGTTCAGCTGTGAGAGGCTGCATTTGTGTGTTTAGGTGGGGGCAGTATAACCTTGCCTCTATTGCCCACTGGCCATTCACATGAGCTTGCCCTTATGGTAATGCATCTTTTTCATATAGTGCCCCACAAAAAATGTTTCGGCATGTCCTTCCACTTTTCTTTTTATATATGCCTGCAAACACTATACTGAATGCATTAAAAGAATGATTTCATCTGAAATGTCTTTCCAAAATACTCTACAACCTTTACATAGTTAGTCTGGTTGAAAAAAAAAAGACACAAGTCCATCTAGTTCAGCCAATAAAAGGGAAAAAATTATAATTTTACAAGCCTATAAACACAATCCCATACCCATAGTTGATCCAGAGGAAGGCAAAAAAACAAACAAATGGCAAAGCATGATCCAAATTGCTCCAGCAGGGGAACCTTTTCCTTCCTGATCCCCCAAGAGGCACCTTAAAAGAAATACAAGGGTGGTGTCTATCTTACCAACCCCCCCCCTTTTGCTTTACACAAAATGACAGGTGCACTTTAATAAGTGATCTTTATCATATAATCACACCTTTTTTAAAAGCAGTACCAGGCCCATGGCTGAGTGACATCTGCATTGTGTTATAATTTGAAGTGCTCATTATTCCCGGAACTGAACAGGGAAAGTCAGAGAAGACCTTCTGATTCCTAAGAATCTTGAGCCGTCTTATTTCAAATCTATGGTTTAAGGTAGTATTTATATCATGCCTGTTTCTCAGTCTTACGAAAGCTTTTCATTTAAAAGAGATCAGGGAATCCCATTACCTGGATCAGGGACTGCTTTGCATGCTGTACATTAAATAAATGGCAAATATATAAAGTTAATTTTATCTGCAGGCAAACCATAGATGATAAGCTGTATAGTTAAAGCTGAACTGCAGTAATAAAATTATTTGTTTTGTAAAAACAAATCTCTTATGATGGGTGTCCTACGTGTGGGGATGCTTTGTTGCATTATGTAAAACTCTATTTCAACCTGCTCACATAATTTAGTTTTCTTGCTTTCAAATGTTATTCATCGGTACTATATACGGGTTTAATGCTGCATTTTGACACACATGCTGAATACCATAAATAAAAATTTTACAAAAAACTAACTCTATTTTATGCATTAGGTGACTAGAAAAGGTGCTGAATGTCCAGCAGTGAAACGAATGCCCTGTGCACACGATCTGATTTTCCGTCAAAAGTTGGATGTGAGCTTTTGGTCGGAAAATCCAACCGTGTTTATGCTCTATCCAACATTTTCTGTCAGAATTTCCACCAGCAAAAGATTGAGAGCAGGTTCTCTATTTTTCCGACGGAAAAAGTTCTTGACTGAAAATCTGCTCTTCTGTATGCAATTCCGACGAGCAAAAAAACATGCATGCTCAGAATCAAGAAGAAGAGCCGAACTGCCTATTGAACTTCATTGATCTCGGCTCATCATACGTGTTGTCCGTCACCGCGTTCTTGGCGGTCAAAATTTCAGACAAGATTTGTGTGACAGTGTGTATGCAACACAAGTTTGAGCCAACATTCCGTCAGAAAAAAATCCACGGTTTTCTTGTCGGAATTTCCGATAATACAGTTCTGGCTCTCAAAGTGCCAACGAGTTGTGGGTTGCTCGCAGTCCATCTTGTTCATTCACAAAACAAAGGCATTCTGTGATTGAACAGGGGGGGGATCTGACACTTATATGCCCTTCCCTTTTGTCCAATCACAAAAAAAAATACAAAATTGTTTTGTGAATAGATGTGGCAGAGTACAAGTGGACCACTGTCCTTTACTGTATGTCTTGTACAGTGGAGAAAATAATTATTTGATCCCCTGCAAATTTTGTAAGTTTGCCCACTTACAAAGAAATTAAAGGTCTATAATTTGTATCATAGATGTGTATTTTAAATGATCGAGACAGAATCAACCAAAAATCCAGAATCCATTGGTTTGTTTGGTGACGAGATGATTCCCAAGATCCTTCCATGTAGTTCTGGGCTGATCCCTCAACTTTCTCATGATCATCCTTACCCCATGAGCCGAAATCTTGCATGGAGCTCCAGATCAAGGGCAATTGATGGTTATTTCGTATTTTTTCCATTTTCATATAATCGCTCCAATAGTTGTCTCTTTCTCGCCAAGCATCTTGCTGATGGTCTCGTAGCCCAATCCAGCCTTGTGCAGGTCTACAATCTTGTGCTGGACATCTTTTGACACCTCTTTGGTCTTGCCCATGATCTTGAGGTCTGAATGAAAGAAAGTGGACAGGTGTCTTTTATACACAAGTTGTTGTTAGGAGCACCTTCTTACATTGACAGAACTAATAATGTGTACCACATGATCACATACTGAGCACATACTGTACACAGTCTGTGGGAGCTAGAATTTTTGTTGGTTGATAGAGGATCAAATAAATTAAATTTAATCATTTATAACATGTGTATCATGTGTTTTTTCTGGATTTTTGGTTGATATTCTGTCTCTATTATTTAAAATACACCTATGATAACAATTTTAGACCCTTCATTTCTTTGTAGGTGGGCAAACTTACCAAATCTGCAGGGGATCAAATAATTATTTTCCCCACTGTATGAGTGCCAGAACTATAGGTTTCAGTGCCAGAACCCAGACATAGGGTATCCATTATTAGCGGTGGACTTTTTTTTTTTTTTTTAAAGTACATATAGAAAAAATAAAGTTCTACCCTATTAAAGCTGAGTTCATACAAAAAAAAAATTGAAATGTCAGCAGCTACAAATACTGCAGCTGCTGACTTTTAATAATCTGACACTTACCTGTCCCAGGGTCCAGTGATGTGGGGGAACGAAGCCCCGCCCAAGCAATCATCTGGGACCTGTGACGTGTCCCAGATGATTGCGAGAGGGAGACGAGAGTGGTGAACTTCCTTCCGGCGATGAGGTGCCCAGGGAGGAAGTGGGAGCAGGAACCCTCTAAAAAGACATGCCAAATGTGGCATGTCAGGGGGTCACCTTCCCTTAAAGCGGAAGTTCCATTTTTGTGTGGAACTCCGCTTTAAGGCTCTTGGCAACCAAATTAGAGGCTGAGCCAACCAGGGTCACTGATAAGACAGTGATTCCCGAAAGCTCAGGTGTTCAATGCGGGCAAATACTGCCCACTCACGAGCATACACATAAGTATGTCTGTGTGAACAAGGCCTGAACAGTCAGGGGAGAATTTAGCTGGGGGGCCGAAGGGCAACTGCACCCTGGACCAGTAGTAATAAGATATGTTGGGCTGTTTGCACTGGGTAGAGATATTTCACCCCTGAGACATCACTCAAAGTTGGACTGGCAGACAGTGCATGTGGCGGGCATTATACAGCTAACAACTCTCCGTTCAGACCTGTGATCGCAGCATCTGACAGAGGGAAGTCTTCCAGCACCACTTAATTTGTGGCTCTGAGATGTCATGTAACCAGAGCTGCAAAAGGATGTTGCTGCTGGAGGATGTGAAAAGGTACAATGTCACGATAAAGCATGTCACCCACCACTAACACCCACCTTCCACTTGGCCCACCAATCACTGCGGCACTACATTTTTCATGGTATGCTTAACTCACACATATCTATCATATTTTCCCCATTTACATTCGCGATCTGCAGAGAATATAGCCTAAGTAAATTCCTATTCACATTGAACAAATCTACAGGTGTTTTCGATGGACGAATGGTTGTGTGATATTTTTTATAATTAATACTTAAAGCGGAACTAAACTCTCTTAGTCAACATTAACTAGATGGGAAGTTACAGTATTTTATATTTTTTCTTACATTTCTTCAGTTGGTTTCTGGCCTAGGCCAAAATATGTCGTACATCCCAGGAGTCTTCTTGCGTTTTCAGGTTGTGGTGCTCAGATAGTTCCACTTTAACCAACTCCCCCGGTCTATAGTCAAATCACAGTTAGGCGGGACATTCATCATTCCAGGTGGACGTCATATGACGTTTTCCCGAAACACACCTTGTGTGCGTCCCACTGGAAACAGCAGATGACTGATTAGTGTACTGTCTGCTGCCCGTACCATGTGATCACTGTTACCAATCACATGTCATATGACAATTGCACACAATAAATTGATTTGATTCATGCCATTCATTATGTTCTATTGTGTTGATCTCGTTGATTGATCACGTGGTACAGACAGGGCCAATCACAGCTAACCACAACAGTAAACACTGAATGAACTAATTCATTCACTGGTATAAGCAATCAGATTGTGTAAAAAAATAAATCCTGATCACTTCCCCAGAGTAGAACATTGTTATACTATGGTAACACTTTATTGCTCTGGTAGGAGTGTCAGAAAAAAAGAAAACATTTTGCTTTTTATTTATTGTTACATATTGTCCCCAGTCCGTGTCCCTGATCACCACCACACCATAATGACGATGTACTACACTACAAAGAATTGAAAAAAAACTCAAAAATGTACAACTTCAAAATCTTGCCATGCCTCTTACTAAATACCTTGGACTGTTTACCCCAAAAAGGGGTTATTTGGGGGATATTTGTATTGTCCTGCCATTTTGGGGCTCAAGAAATTAGATCGTCAGTACATCAGGATTGGTCAATTTGTAGATATTTATACCATAGGTTGTGAACTCTAACTTTCCTATAGACAAAATAACATACACTGACTTGGGTTATTTTCACCATAAAAATTTAGCAGAATACATTTTGAAACATCCTAAATTTTTGAAAAAAGATTCTTTATTTGCAAAATCTTATAACAGAAACTAAGATTTTTTTTATCAACATTTTTGGTTATTTTTTGTTTATTTAGCAAAAAATAAAACTTGATGGCGATTAAAGAAGTCCAGCCTGAGCTTTTTAGGCTGGGCTTCTCCTCTGCGTCACAGAAGTGCAATTAGTTTTGCACTCCTGTGACCCGTTTTCAACGGAGAGCGGTCTGAAGTCGAGGCAGCCCGTCGAGGCAGCGCGTCATCTCGACTTCCAAGTTGGTATCCGCCAGCTGCCTTGATTGATGCCAGTCTCAGCGAGCCGCTGAGACGGCCGCTCCCCACCCCTCCTCGGCTAAGCGCTGCAATGAGCGCTAAGAAGTAAAGCAGAAGGCATGCTGACTGACAGTTGGCATCGCTGTGCTCGGAAGGAGTGAGAACCGAGCCATCAGTGGTGTTCGGTGTCTCGGTTCTCAGTGCAGAGACAACGGGGGACAGCTGCAGCATCGTTCTGATGCTGCATCCACCTAGGTAAGTATAACTAGCCCAAAAAAAAACATACTTCTCTTTTAAATGCCACCAAAAGAAAGCTCTAAATTTAATTTGGGTGTAAAATTTAATTTGGATACAGTGTTACATGCCTGCACAATTGTCATTCAAAGTGTGACAGCGCTGAAAGCTGACAATTGGTCTGGGCAGGAAGGGGGTGAAAGTACCCAGATGGCAAGTGGTTAACCTAGCCCCCAAAGTAATCAGGAAATGCTTATTATCCCCCCTAAACACCAAACTGTCAATTGCTTTGTCAAAACCTCAAATTAGCCCTAAACCTTTAATGACAACCGTTTATTTAGTTGCCACATTCAGGGTGAGGACCTGTCACCTGAGCAGCACTGGCAGTATCGGTTCAGCAGAGACTGGTATCACTACTAATACCTGAGACAACCATCATATACTTATTAGAAGGAATAATTGTCATTCTAGCCAATGCAGATCACGTGACTCCACCCTCCCGTACACATCGTCTGAGGTGCAGGCACACAGCCAGGGTGGAGCGCACTCATTGCCAGCAGACCTTGCAGTCACTGAACAATTAGCTCCGTCTCGGAGGAATAGCTGGGTGCAGACACAACACACCTAACCATCCAGATATTTTATAGCATTGACTCCGTCTGCTAAATACCTCCCCTCCCTATGGGGCAGATGTATTATGTGTGGATGTACAGGTGTGCGCATAGGGATCAGGGACTGGGAGGGGGGACAGGTGTGGAGCCATTGTGGCTGGGTGGTCCCTGCGGTATACATGCTGATTATATGCTCATTAACCCATTCAGGGCTTTTATTACGTTGTTAGTATTGTGTGATATATTTTACATTCTGAATGTTTGGTTACACCTTGGCGCACATTTAGTCCCCTTAGGCAAAAAAAATAAAAAAAATAATCCCTAAGCAGCTCTGAGAGCTTGTTTACACTTGAGGCACCCCCTAAAGAATGACCTGTTGTTACTCTGTGGCCCTATCTAGTTGAATAAATCATTAAATGGGGGTGATAACTGCATGTGTACACCCCCCTCCACTGCCTTTGCAACTTAAAATGGAATTTTACCCATAACAACTTAATAAAAAATAATGTTCTTTAGCAAGAAACATACATTTCACATTAATAATTATGCTACCAAAATTAGTGTGTGCTGTAAATTGCCTCCAGAGTTGATCCTGTATCGTCTTGCTGGAGGTTGCCATCTTTCTGAAGCCCAGAGCACCTGAGCAGCAGTAAATCATAAAGTGGAACTAAACCCATCGATTTACTGGTTTAAAAAAAAGTTTTATTCCTGGAATGCTGGAAATGCAAACTGTCACATTTGCTTGTGTTCTCAACCAAACTGTCAAACCACCAAATGGCTGGTGTCAAAACTGATCACATGTGCAGCTCCATGGCAGTTGCAGATCAAATGGAAGCAGCGTCCTTGGCTATAAAGGATAGAAGGGTTAAATTCCGCTTTAAGGCTGTCAACAGATCGCCTCTGCAAACTCGGCTGTGCCTAAAAATGTATAAAATGGACAGCAACTAAGCATGTGCAGAGCAGTGTGAGACAGTGGGGGTTATTTACAAAAGGCAAATCCAATTTGCACTACAAGTGCAAATTGCACTTGAAATTGCACTGTAAGTGCACTTGGAAGTGCAGCCGCTGTAAATCTGAATGGTAGATTGGAAACGAGGGGAAGCTCTGCTGATTTTATTATCCAATCATGTGCAAGCTAAAATGCTGTTTTTTCTTTTCCTTGCATTTACAGATCTACAGCGAGTGCACTTTCAGTGTAATTTCAAGTGCAATTTGCACTTGTAGTGCAAAGTGGATTAGCCTTTCGTAAATAACTCTGGATTTACTAGATTTAAGTATAGACACTTGGCGTGATCTAACAGGACTTAAGTTTCTGACTAAAGGGGGAACAGTGGGGGAGGGTAAAATCACATAGAAGGCATGAAGGTAAAAAAAACTTCAGCCTTTACAACCATTCTAAATAAAAGTTTTTGTGCAGTTCAGCTTTAAAAACTTATCGACTTTTCCCCCAAAAAATTGTGAACTACAAAGCATAAAAGATAATTGTAGTCCGAATCAAGAGAGCAGCCTTGGGCGACAACGCTGCTCCTTCGTACAGTACAGAAAGTTGGTGTGGTCATTCTAGGACAGGAAGTGTGCTAATGGCAGGATCATCAGATGGGAATAAAGGAAAAAACATTTGGAAAATGCAGCCACTATATCTAATGACTGGTAAGCTGCACTTTTAGGCTCCATTCACACCCGAGCATATCGATTTACTGGTGTTTTTGCAACTTTTTACAAGCGTTTTACAGCTTTAGGCATTTTTGTTTAGCCAATAGAAAACACTAGGGGGAGGAGAGCAAGAGGATATTAGGGGTGGAGAGGTACTATTTAGGTATAAAAAATGCTTATAAAACACCCGTAAAACGATCAAGTCAGGTGTTTTTATTGAAGTCTATGGGGCCAAAAACGCTTGTAAGAAGCCCATGTACTTTTTTGAGCTTCATGCGTTTTGATTCAGGTGACAGAACGCAAAAATGTGAACAGGGGCCACTGAAATAAATAGGATTTGGCTTGTTGAGTGGTTTAGAGCTTTAAGCAGAAAATCGCTTGGGTGTGAACGGGGCCTTACATTTGGGTTTGAACCTGCAGGGTTAAAAATACTAATCGTGGACTGTTGTGATTCTTGCATAAGCACAGCAGTGACTGGTTCACTTGAAGCTCATTTCTAACTCTTGTATTTATTGCGTGCCTTGCTGTTGAAGATCTTAGCGAGAGCATTTGAATGGAGGGCCAACAAAATGACAATTTCACAGCCTGTCAGTCATTGGTTGGAATAAATCTATAGAAGGCTCAGTAGTGTGGAATGTGGTCTCAGGAATCTAAATACTTCCTATCAAAGTGAGTAAATTGGGGTCTTTGTGATCAGGTAACAGGTCACCTTGCTGAGAATAAAGGTGCATTAATGTAGCAGGACACAGCAGGTTCTGTATCCTTACAGTCTCCTCTGTGCCTCCAGTTACATGAGTCCATGCCAGGGAACACTGTTGGTCTTTGTGCGGGGAGCCTCCCCTCCCTGTCCTCCTCGTCTCCCCCCTTCACCCTTCTCTTATCGGCTATTATTTATCACAGCATTAACCCTGCCATGGAGGGAAGGGCCGAGTGTCTTTGGTGTGTTTGGGACCGACTCCTATGTGGCAGAATGCCTGTCCCTCTAACAATCCATTTCTGTGCGTTCTTGTCATTGGCCCCCTCCTGTTTGGAGGCTCTTTCAATGCATTCCCCTGGGGTGCCAGAATGGGGCTGTGGTGTGTATGCTTCCCTGAAAAGGGGATTGGGAGAGGAGAGGGAGGCACTCGCTGGGTTTCCTTTCCTCGTACTACGGCTCCCAGGACTATCAAAGGCTCCTTTTCTCTGTGCCTTGTTTGTCACCAATAAAAAGATTTAGTTACGTTGCAGGTAACTGTGCAGACCCTGTTCAAAGTTACATAGTTAGGTTGAAAAAAAGTCCATCTAGATCAACTAATAGAAGAAATAAATAGAAGAAAACCTCCATCTATATACATAACTCTATACCCAAAGTTGTTCCAGAGGAAGGCAAAAACAAAAATATAAAGCATGGTCCAATTTACTTCAGTGGGTAAAAACAACTTTGTCTGTTGGTAAAAATGTATCCCACGGGGCAAAGCAGGTGACTTTAAGTCCAACTCCAGAAAAAGTAAAAGTTCTCCCCTGCAGTGGGGCTGCCCTTGTACTGCAAGGGTTAAATGAATGTTTAGGTCTGGGGGACTGGAAAAGCAGGACCCTCCACTCCTGCAGCCCCCCCCCCTACACTCTTAGGCCGCGTACACACGGTCGTTCCAAACCGATGAGAATGGTCCGACGGGCCATTTCCATCAGTTCACCGCTGAAGTGGCCTGATGGTCTGATGTGCGTACACACCATTGTTCCAAAAACCGTGTCTCAAAGTGCCCCCTAATCTCCTACATTGCCCCATGCAAGACCTCCAGTCTCTCCAGAGACCTCATCCTCCACGGTTGTCCTTATCTCCCTCCAGAAAATCCATCCCCTACAGGGCAATCGTGCCTTCTGTAGACCCCTAACCCCCTCCAGAACCTTCACCCCCCCCCCCCCCCACACACACACATGCTGGTATTTTTTTTACTGTTGGTTTTCGGAGAGGCCCTGGTCTCATTAAGGTTGAGAATCTGTGATTAAGACTATGCTTCATTTAGCCATACTGTCAGTTTGTTCCTCCACCAGTG
The DNA here is from genome assembly GCF_905171775.1 of Rana temporaria. Taxonomy (NCBI): domain Eukaryota; kingdom Metazoa; phylum Chordata; class Amphibia; order Anura; family Ranidae; genus Rana; species Rana temporaria. Next base: position 140,707,111 of record NC_053497.1, read on the forward strand.
AAAGAGTTGTCATTTGTTGCCTAGTCTGAATTGCTTAGTGGAGTGTTGATCTCAAGTTTATCTCCATATATAGGACTTTTGAAGTATAACCCCACCTTGTGTTTGCTTTCTGGCAAATTTTGATGTTTAGTTGTTCAAAAAAAACATGGCTAACTGCCAAGCTAACCAAAAGCTGCTGCCCCAAAACTTGTGTGGCGCTACCCCCTCAGGAGCCGCTGGTTAGATTTGGGACAGCATGATTATGTTACCTCTGTGATGTGTCTAGGGATGATGATAAAAGAGAGGATGGTGATGAGAGCGAATGACGGAATGTCCAGACAGCAGGGTGACGTTTTCTGTGCTTTATTACTGGTCCAACATGACCAACAGTCAACTCAAGGTAGATAGAATAGATTGGTGAAAGGAGAGAACTCGCAAATTCAGGCCTTTAGATAAGCGAAGCAGTCCTGCTTCAGGATAATAGCTTTTGCTTCGTCGCCACTCCAGCCGGAGTGGGTGTAGTGCCCCTGGACAGGTCCCTCTCACAGGCCTGGCAGCCAGGCTGTCACTTAGAACTTCTGGGAAGGAACAAGTCTCTGCCACCGACTTGGCTCTAGTAAGATTTAGGTTTGCAGTGAGACCTCTGCCACAGGCCCAATGCTCATGAACATGGACGATAGACCGAATCCTCCCAGTAAACACAATTTCGCCTGAATCTTCCTCGGGTAGACTTGTTAGCTTGGGGTCACTGACTGACAGTTTGCAGCATACAACCTGTCAGTGTCCGGTCACCCAGATCCCCGATGGATTGTGTGAGCCCTATTGGATCACCTGCCTCCGGGTTCACCTCAGACCGACTCCCCACCGAACAGCACAACTTGCTTGGGATCTTCTTAATAAGAGGTGGGGGACCAGTAAGTCACTGGGGCCCCTTGGCAGCATAAGTCGCTCCGGGCCATGAGGGCCCAGAGTCAGGAACTCCGCGTGACACGTGCGCCCCAGCCTGGTAGGCCATATCGCCGGGGCCCGTGATGTGCGCACACCCTAAAGGTGGGTGCCGCACCTGGAACCAGGAACGGGCGAAGAACCCCACACAATGGCGCCTGTCACAGAAATACCCTCCCCCAGCATGCCCCGCGAGGGAAACACTCCTCTCATTGGCCACCTGCTATCCAAAGATGGGAAGGTTTCCTTGGAACATACTCTGACACCACAGGACAGCCCAGGGCTGACAGAAACTCAATTTAACAGATCAACACGGATGAGAGCAAGGTAACTCTCTCATCCCCCAACTAAATTTGACATAGCACCTGTACTGAAAAGTACACAGGCGCTACACACTCCCCCCACTTAAAATTAAAACTGTCCTAAGGCATTCAAGCCGGAATGCCGGCCTGATTCTGTGTAACAGCAACAGAGAAAGTAGGAAAGAAGAAATATAAATGCAAAACTTTGAAATGCAAATATTAGCTTCCTTGAATGCTATAGTAAAAACTATGGAATTACACAACACTACAATAAGAATGACATACACATTCCTAACTATCTATTCTGCCCCAGTCTCCGACAGTGTTGATAGTAGCTTGGATCAGCAACCCGCAAAGAAACAAAAGAACATGCATACAAAATATACACTCTAATACAGTATATATATATATATATATATATATATATATATATATATATATATTATTTTCTATTTACAATCTCCAAGGTCAGAGTTGAAACTGCACCCTCCAGCCGGAGTGTGAAATTTCCCCTCCTCCCAGGGAGCTATCAATAAGTGCTGAGATTTTTCCCTGATTTGCAAGAAATAGAACCGAGCAAAAATAAATAAAAATATATACATTGACGTTCTGTAATAAAATGTTACAGAACACTGCCCCCTAGCGGTCAGTGCGCTGGTACTACACGGCAGTCCAAGTTCAATTCAAGATGTACAGCAAGAGGAGAGAAATGTAAAATAAGGCATTTCCAGTGCTGAAATTTCTTTTGGTGCTGCAAAGAAACTGACAAAACTCTATTCTAAATAACAGAGATAAACCCAACCCAAAGTTCTTCACACGCACCCAAATGTGGATCCGGGAGGGGAATAAACAAACAAAAACTTGAATAGGGGGAAAGGCCCTTGTCCATATATTCTTCAAAAGCAGCAAGTTCAACAGTATAGGCATGAGGCCTATCGGTAGAAACGTGGGTCAGGCAGAAAAATGTTGTCCCCATTGGAGTTAATGGCAGCGATAGAGAACACTTGGTCTACCCTCCCGGGACATTTGAGAACCACACGATCATGAAACATGTACCTGCCAGGGCTCCATCCTTTGAGACACCTCTCAAAATGGTAATTCAGACGGAGAAAAACAAAATCGGTGTCACGGGCATACTTGAAAATATTCAAGTTTTCCCAAATCGCATCATGGTACCAACCCTCCCTCAAATTTTCAAGCTCAGTCAGGAGGGATGGAGATACATGGGGGTATTCATACCCGTATTCAGCAGCAACTCTCTGCATAAAGACACGCTGCAAACGGGCCAGTCTGGGTAGCATATGTGGGTCTCCGAACCCAGGTTTCACTATGGCGTAAGGCACCTGTTTAAGTATAGGCACAGCAGTGGGTACGGGAGCGGTGATGTCAAAAACTGGAATGGACTCACCCTCTCCCCAGGTCAGCTGTGGGATGCTCGAGTTTGATGCGCTGGGCCTACGCGGTGCACTTCGGCCATAGAGTTTCTTTCTCCTTGGGCGGACAGCCCGAAATCCTCCGTAGCCCCGGGACTCTGGGAACTCCGGTTCGAACAAATGGTCATCTCCGGTATCGGTCAAAGAATCAAATTCGGAGGAGTTACACTCCTCCGCGGGCAGGTAGTGGCACGCCTTAGATGCGTCCCTAGGCCAGTCTGGTAGGCGGCGGGCAGGCAGGTCTCGACCGCAGCAGAGGGAGACCTGTGCAGGGCCCTCTCCGACAACAGCACGCCACACAGAGACCGCAATAGCAGTGTCAGTCTCCGGTACAGTCTCGGCTCACGTGCTCGCCACATTGGTCACATAGTCACTTTTGTCCGTCTCGTCCATTGTGCTTACCTCCGGTGAGCGGGATGGCGAGGTAGCTGAAAGCAGAGTCATGGTGGACGAGACGGTGATGATCTCCGAATCAATAGCTTCCGGCTCAACAATCTCCACCGATGGGGAGGGTTCCGGCCATGGGGTTTCCTCCTCTGCGGTAACAGTCCCGGAGATCCAGTTTACCTGATACTCCCGAGGGGCTTCGGCGGGTGGCTGGACTTTGAACAAATAGGCCCTGCATCTTTGGCACCGGGTGAAAGGCAAAAATCGCACGGCCAACTCCTCACAGCGAGGGCAGGACAGTCCGAGGGCCTCGGACCCTCCGCTCGAATGAAGGACGAACTTGCCTTCCGTGCATATCCGGATCCCTGTATCGGTGAGGGGTACTCCGGCTGCGGCAAACATGGTGGAGACCCCCCGGAGCAGACATTTAGGGCCTCAATCGCTGAGGGGCTGCGGGCGGCAGAGAGGGAGCGGACATCTCTCACGTGGCACTCTTTCTCGTAGGCAGGCAGCAATTACTGGTTTGGCGCAAAGCCTTGCCCCGCGTCTCACGCAGGGGTGGGTGGCTCCTCCCACTTGAAGAAACGTTCTTCTTACACGTGGCAGACGCACGCGGCTTCACCGCACGTACGCTCTCACAATAAAGTTGAACCCACGGTTCCGTTACCAGAGGTAACAGCCGAATCCCGGACGAGCCCCCACGTGTAGCGCTACCCCCTCAGGAGCCGCTGGTTAGATTTGGGATCTGCTCTCACTAAGTTGTCCACCCCCTTTAAGTGGCTCGTACCCTCGCTTGGCACACCTGACAGATGTCACTGTATTGTGTCCCCTACTTGGCTGGGGCCACAATAGCAAACACAGATCATGCAATAATAAAACAGTAATGCTGTTACCTTCGTCAGATTTGCAGCTTCCTGAAGTAAACACACTTCAAACAAGTAATTTAGTAAAGCAAAAAGGTAACTTTACTTAATATGCAGTATAAAAGGGAAAAAACAGGTTAAACAGCAGAGTCGATAAACAGAGAAAGAAAGTGAACCCAAACTAAAAGGGGCAATGTTATTAAATGAATAGATTGCTATAGGAAGTCTAAGCTCGCGAGCTATCCCCTAGTGCAGGGATATGCAATTAGCGGACCTCCAGATGTTGCAGAACTACAATTCCCATGAGGCATAGCAAGACTCTGACAGCCACAAGCATGAACCCAGAGGCAGAGGCATTATGGGACTTGTAGTTTTGCAACAGCTGGAGGTCCGCTAATTGCTTATCCATGCCCTAGTGGTTAGTTCCGTCAAACGCAAGTGCAAGTGCCTGGCCAGGCCTATCTCAATTAGCTTCAAAGTTTTTCTCAAAGATGAAGTCTATGGTGAATCGATGGTGCACTTAGGTTTATTTGTAATCCAAATGGGTAAAAGGTTAAAACTCAGTCAAAGGGGTATGAAGAAATACAAGTACTAAAGGACCGATTGTCCCGCCCGTATCCGCCAACTCTTCTAACGTAGCGTGTCAGGCTTCAGGCCTTACAGATAAGTCAGTAAACAGCACGTGGCTCCGGCCTAGGGAGTCCTATACTTTATAGGCTGGGCAACAATTAAGCTTGGGCCTCTCACCCGAACGAGGCTCAGTCCCCCTGAGGCCTTCGCTAAAGACGTAACGGTAGATCGCTGCTCCACGATACACAAGCTCCGGCATCCGGCCCTCTGCAATCACGACTGCCCGCTGGTGAGTTCTCTCTGGTTCCTTGGGAGCAAAAACTGGAGTAACTTTGTCCTCTTTCTGGGTAACCAGTACTTCAATGGATCTAGGCCCAGGCTTCAGACCTAATTCTTCAGCTGAAGTGCTCTCCGCAGCTCCACAGAGGGAGAGATGCAGGTCCCAAGAGGGCGAAGTCAGCTCCTCCCTGTCTTTAAATAACCTCCCCCATAAGTCTGTGCGGAGGTGTCATGTGCTCCAATAATGCTGGGCATTGTGGGAAGTGTAGTCTGTTCCTACTATGTGTCAATGGAGTCCATATCTCCCGGTACTTCTGATCCCACAATGCATAACTTTTAAAGACATATCAACTTTCATACACAGACGTGGCTGGAGCTTCGATGGGGATTCAGGCTATCAATAGTCCGTGATAGGATGACCCCGCTACACTTATATTGACAGTTTCCTGTTGCACCCAAGGCCGGATCTAGCTCCTCTCATCTAGGAATGCAGTTAAAAAATACAGGGGAAGGGGTGGAGCTTGGCGAGGACCGGAATGGCCGCATGAGAGTGGAGCTCCGGCAACAACAGGGACACAGTGGCTAATTACAGCCTGAACAGTGGCGATCGCGACACCCCATCCTGACGATTACATCCCGCTGACCACCCGCATGATGACGAACAAGCGGAAGGGTCCCCAGCGACCTCAGAAACTGACCGAATACTTTGCATGGGAGCAGAGGCAAGATGGCGCCGAAGTCTCCCGGATCATCCACAGCCAGCACGCCTCAGATGCCAAAAAACAAGAGTAAAGCCACTAAACGGAACTCACCAATCTCTCCAACATTGTCTGACCAATTATCGCAACTTAGATATGACCTGTGCCTGGTGTTATTGGACAACTTTGATCTGGCGATTAAACGCCTCAAGATGTCGTACTACGTTGGCGGCAACAAAGCCGGGAAGTTGCTAGCCAATCGCCTTAGGGGGATTAGATACAAGACTAAAATACCATATATTTTGCATCCTGTCACGGGAGAGAAAAAGGAAGGAGGAAAAGTGGCAAGCGGCACTTAGGGTCACGTACTCATCTACTAGGAGTGCCAGCCTGTGGGAGTTGTTTCAAAAACTCCTATTGCGCCGGTACCTTACTCCTTACTGTATATCAAGGTTTGCCCCTGGGGGGTCTCCCCTTTGTTGGAGGCTTTGCCGGAACCCTGGCACATTGTTCCATTTGCTGTGGGTGTGTCCTAATATCACCCAATACTGGAATCAAGTATTCAAACTGATACAACAGGTGCTCAACATTACTCTGTCCCCAGGACCAGGGATGGCGCTACTTTCCCTGGAAATGGATTCAGTGCCACACCATCTATGATCATTGTTGTCCCATATGCTATTGGCAGCTAGATTGGCTTTGGTTACGAACTGGAGAAATCCGTTACCTCCGGGCCTGGCCGAAACAATACAAATTATCCATACACACTTGATACTTATGAACAAATGTTTGCCTCTGGCTCGGGGGTAAATCTGGTATAGATAAACACTGGGAACCCTGGAGTAGATGGTATCACTCCTGAGAACCTACGCAAATTCTCCATTGTAGCAGATTAAAACGGGTCATATCCAAATGCACTGTATGTTATCTCAGTTCAGATATGGCTCCGCTCTCCTTTTTCCTTTCCCTTTCCTTTTCTTTTTATTTTCATTGTGCTTCTATTCTTTCTTTTAGTCGCTGTTGTTTAATGTTTCACAGCATTTCTTATGGGAAGTGTTATTATTTCTCACCAGTATCGCAACAATTGGGTATCTAGGTTATGCATATTCTTATGTTGGACTTTCTACTCTACTAACATGTACTTGATTTACATGTACTGCACTGTGATACCGGATAGTCAGTGCACTGTTGTCGTATGGTATACATGTATTCATACTATGTCTGTGTTATCTTGTTAAAACTTCAATAAAAACAATTGAAATAAAAAAATACAGGGGAGGCATAATGTCATCACTGTATGTAAGTCACTGGCAGTCTGTGTCACAGTATGACCGAGATGCAGGGAACCAGTATTTCCTGTTCACACGGCACGCTTCTGTATCAGAAGTCACGACCTGGGAAACGCAAGCATGTATCAGGCTGTCATTGGGATGATAAAACAAAACATGTGCCCTCTTATACCAAGTGTCCCTATCAGAGCCTACATTACATCTGGGTCCACAACAGAGTGCCCTCTTACATCATGGTCTCCCTTACATTAGGGTCTCCATCAGAGATCCCTCTTACACCATATGTCCGTATCACAGTGCCCCCTTACAGGGATTGTCCTTATCAGAGTGCCCACGTTACAAAAACTGTCTGCACCAGAGTGCCCCCTTACAAACCCCTTACATCACATGTCCCCATCACAGTGGTCCCTTACATCATTGCATTGTTCCCATCAGACTGGCTCATGGATCAGTATATACCTTCTCAGAGACCGAAGGGGGGTGGGGAAGTCTAAGGAAGATTTAATGTTCTTTACTGTGCATTTTGTAGTTTATTTTCCGGAGGTTCAAATCAACAGTTGTCCTAGGTGTTTTTGTTGCACGTACAATGGCATAATAATAACACGCTCTCCAACATTTCACAGAGAAAAAAGAAACACTGCCCAGTTCAGCTCCCAGCCCACCCTTCATCATCAAACTGCGGAGACAGCCACACGTCCCTTTTATAAAAGCACTAGAATTATTTTCCCAGTACAAAGCATGCTGACGTTACTAATAGTTGTTTTTATTACATTTTGTGAATTATTTTTGAATGCATCTCTACACAAACAGACAAGGTGGATAAAAACAACTTTAAATACAAATGTTATCGCAGCCACCCTCTAACTTGTGCGACTTGTCATGCGCTTTTGGGGTCCACCCCATGTTTCCCAGTGAGTACCATTTATATCTGTGCAACGTAAAGTCACTTTAAAGTAGTTACTGCACTACTTTGGTCTGACTTTCATGCAACTTGAGGGCCATAGACTAAAAAGTAAACCCTCGCATGAAAGTCCTACATTGCGACTTGTGAAAAGAATGCCAAAATAAAATAAAAAAAATGCGTGGTCCCCCCCCCCCCACATTACATTTCAGACCCTTATCCGAGCATGCAGCCCGACAGGTCAAGAAGGGGGGGGGAAGCGAGCAGCCCACCCTTCATACCAGGCCACATGCCCTCCGCATGGGGGGTGCTTTGGGAAGGGAGGCACGCCCCCCTCTCCCCAAGCAGCTTTTCCCAATGTTTATGGACATGGTTTTGGGGGTATGCAGGCAGGGGCCTTTAACAAGATCCCAGATCCTGGCCTCTCTCCTTTGTGAATGAGTACGGGGTACATAGTACCCCAACCGCCTGCCAGCTCTTAAATAACTAAGGGTCGGGGCCAGACGGTGACATCACCGGGTAGTGTTGCCCTATTGTGGCATCACCGACCCAGCCACACTGCGGTTTCTGATTGGTCCCGTAGTCTTCTGGGACCTATGTTGTGTCCCAGAAGTCTGTGGGGGAAGGAGGGGGCCAAACTGCCACTCAGATCACTGTGGCGGTCTTTCCGTAAGTGGGGGAGTGAGTACCTGTCAAAATCGGGTACCCACTTACCCCCAAAGAAAAATAACGTGCTAAATGTAAAAGGGGGCGGGGGGGGGGGGGTGACGGGCGTGAAGTGGAACTTTGGATGACGTTCTGCTTTAAGTGGAATTTTTGTTTTCTATTTCATCTTCAGTTTTTTGGTAAATCCAACAAACTTTTTTTGAAAGACATATACCGAGGTTAGAAAAACAATTTGTCTCTAAAACGTAATATTACAGTCCTCACTTTTTAATATATTATATATATACTGTATATTACTATTGATCATTATAAGTCTTTTTGTGTTGCCCTGGCATGTTTTATAACATTAAGTAAGGAAAACCTTTTTTTTTAGAAATATTTTTTGTCTTTTTTTATATAGTAAAACATAAAAAAATCCAGTGGTTATTAAATACTAACAAAAGAAATGACTGTTAAAAATATTTTTTTTTGGTATATTGCATGACCAAGTCCATAGGCATGCGTAGTGTGTGTGCCTAGGCACACCACCCTTATGGTGTGTATGGGTCCTCACATTGCGCACGCATACACATTTGCACAGGTGATTTGATCAGTTTCACTGCCTTAGTAATTACCACAGCCATTTCATCTGATGGAAATCCTGAAAACATGACCTGTTGGGGGTACTTGATGACTGGAGTTGAGAGACCCTGATCTACACTGTAGTTGGTGAAAGCTTGGCAAATTGTTGTCTTCTGTTTTCGAAAGCTAAAGATCTTGCACAATGGAACTTCCTCATAATATGCAATATATCTCCAGTAAAGATCGGACCTCTTGTTCAGGACTTCTTCTTCTCCATTTTTTGCACATGTGCTTCCTATTGTTACATCAGCTGCCTCACAGCTTACTCAACACTGTGGTTAGATATGACCATAAAAACCTATATCTTGGATAAACTGGAACTATCAATAAATATCACACTTCACATGACTCAATAGGACATTTGTCAGCATTGCCAAATAACATTATAGTGTAACTGTGTCCAGGCTATAAATAACGTTATAAACACATCCAGACTGACCTCTGTAACCGCAGGCACTGTAAAGCAATTAATTCTTAAATCTGAAGTTTCAGAGGGGGTCCAGAGGTGCAGGGTGCTGTGTAATGTAAAGGGGTCCAGAGGTGCAAGGTGCTGTGTAATGTAAAGGGGTCCAGAGGTGCAAGGTGCTGTGTAATGTAAAGGGGTCCAGAGGTGCAGGGTGCTGTGTAATGTAAAGGGGTCCAGAGGTGTGGTGCTGTGTAATGTAAAGGGGTCCAGAGGTGTGGTGCTGTGTAATGTAAAGGGGTCCAGAGGTGCGGTGCTGTGTAATGTAAAGGGATCCAGAGGTGCAGTTGTGAAGAGGGGGTACACAATAGTGACAAAAATATATTAAAGGATGCAGAGATATGCAGGGGGCACAGTGGGGTGTTTTTACATTTTAAGGTGGGGGGGATGCCAGATATAGGATCTGCCCCGGGTGCCGAATGCTCTAGGTACGCCCCTGCATCCTGATGGCATCTTCCACCGGTAAGCAAAGTACACGCACCCAGCTATTCACATGATTGATCAGACCAGGTCACCACCTTCCATTGCTCTGTGGTCCAGTTCTGATAACCATGTGTCCATTGTAGGTGCCTTTGGCGATGGACACGGGTCAGCATGGTCGGGCACCCTTTCAGATGCCATTGTAACAAGATATTAAATGTTATTCACTTAACCTGTCAGTGGTCAAAAAGCTATGGAATGCCTTGACTCTTCACGATTGGCCAGTACAGTGTTGGCTTTGTATCGGGATCGCTCAGGTGGGTGCAGACTTGGATCTGAACCCTCATGAGCTCACCCCTAGTTCGTATGATCATCTAGACTGCAACCTAATTAACCCATTGCTTTCTGTTTGCAGCATTATGATGTTTGAAGGAAAGGCCAACGAAACGCCACTAAAGCCTGCAGGCCCCCCACCGAGGAGAGACATCAGCAGCCTTCCATGAAGTGACAAGATGGCGGCCTGCACCATCTTCCTGTGTACAAAGCCAAACGTTGTTCCAAGCACTGCTACAAAGGACATTCCCTGCAGACAAAGTGCCTTGAGAGGACGAATTTCACTCTCACACCTCCTCCCCCTCCTCATTTCTCTATTTTATCGACCAACTTTTTTCTTTCCTGGACTGTCCTATAGAGCTTCTACTATTTATTACAGGGAAGACGATTCAGTGACACATTGTGGGCCTTTATGTAGAAAAAGTGTCTGAAATCAAAGAGTCTGAATAGGTTTCCTGAAAATGAAAGGCAAGATCTCATTGGTTGCTGGGCAAAGCGAAGATGCTCTTTTATGCACATGCCCGGTGCGACGGAGGCCATTGATGTAGAATGGTCAAGTTTTAAAGATACGGACACCTTACCAGCCCATTTAATACAGCCAAGCTAATGTTATGCAAAATACAATAATCCTTACCTAACTAATACGATTTATGGTGGTCATCACACTGGTGAAAGCTATTGCTAGAGTCCTTGCCACCCCTCTGAAAAGTGATCCATAGTGGAACACTTTTTTCAGAGGGTGTATGGCAGTGAGGATGTGACATGTCCCCTTGCAGCAATTACATCGCCTCCCTCTATGCCTAAATGGGTCATGTTCAGCAGCGGTACCATATGCTGTTTAATTTATGTCACAGCCTCAAAGCATAGCAGAGTGGCTTTCTGTAGGTGGACGGCACAACTGTGGCTTAAGCCCTTTTACAACCCCTTAGTCGCCCATGTCAACAAGCCCAATGGGCACATTCACACTTGCTGCTGGGGGAGGTAAAAATAGATGGTTGGGCCATGGTCTTAATGCCCTCCCCCCAACACCAAATCCAACACAGCGACCTGAAGGGAGTTGTGGGCAAAAATGTCACCACCCTCCACGTCACATTTGGCGGCCAGTACTGCTTGCTGAACATGACCTATTCAAGTGAATGGGTTCACACTGTAATGGCCCTGCAATGTGTGCAATATACATGGTTGTGGTGTGGTAGGGTGGGCTTTTAAGGGTTAAAACAGGTGGTGTGCCATCTGTCAAGTATCCTATGAAAAGCAGTCCATGGCGGATTGCTTTTTAGAGGGGTGACAAGGGCTGTTGCAGTTGTTTTCTATGTGCCCTTGCAGTTACTGGCGTTGAGCATGTGCAGAAAATCACCAGTCATCGCACAAAGTGTGAACGAGTTCTTAAAGCCCAACTCTAGGAATAGTGAAAATCCTCCATTGCAGTGGGATATTCCCTGTACTGCAAGGGTTATATGCTTGTTTAGGTCTAGAGCAGTGGGGGCACAGGGGTGCTTCCCCCCTAATCCATGCGCCCAGCCCCTAATCCACAAGCAGGGCACATAATTAGAGCCTGAGGCTATAATTTGCATCAAAAAGGGTGGGCTCAGGGCTCAGAGTACTGCACCCTGAGCCCACCCAGCTGTGTTACATTAGCAAATTAATATTTGCTAATGTCTTCCTGTTTTTCCTCCTGGCCAATCAGGAAGCAGGTCCTAAGATCCAATTGGCCGCAAGTCCCAAGTCCAACTCGGGAAGAGACGGAGGGGGGAAGCTGCTGATAGGGTAAGTGGGGGGCAAGGTTGGAGACGGGTGGAGGGAAGTGACGGGGGGGGAAGCGGTGGGCCACCCCTCCCCCAAGAAATTTAAGCACCAGACGCCACTGGTCTAGAGGGTGGAAAAAGTAGTTTAGCATACCTGATCCTCTGCATTCAGCAGTCAGCACTCCCCTATGCAGCAGTGGACTGTTCTTGGTAGTCACATCCAGGGCTATAGGCTCTGCATTGGTCTTAGTGACAAAGGACATCCCACTGCTGGATAATAGGGAAGAAGAGGTTGCAAGGACCTGTCTTGCAGACACCTACCAGAGGATTAGATACTTAAAACTGCTTTTCCTGCTCCCTGGATTCAAACAAACATGTAGCTCGTGCTTGGGGAAGCCTCACTGCAAGAGAGGCCCACACCCCTCTTCACTCTGTAGTTCCTCCCAGCAGCCACTAGGTCGCTATAAGACACCGCAGCATGATGGATAGGCACTGTAACTACAAAGAAGAATAGGAATTCACTGATCAAACAAGACGTATTTATAAAGGAATAATCGTCCAATCAAAACAAATACAGCTAAAAATGTTTTGTAGAGCCGCCTCCGAAATGGTGAATGTTTATACCAGTAAAGGTAACTGGTTGTCCTATGGATACAATCAATGTGACAGAGACCTAGGTATGCCATTAGTAACACAATGTCTAGGAGTTGAGCAAACAGCTGCCTAATATTCCTCAATCAAAGTAGTATTAAACTCTCAGCATTGTTTATTTTAACACATTGAGAACAATAATATAAACATTCCCCTAGGAAACTATTTGTTAAAATTGTTACGCCAGCACTTGTAGTGTATAACTTGCTATAATGGTGGCTCTCTTAGTGCTGCTTTCCTGACCTTCCTGTCTTCACAGGAAAGAGTTAACAGTGGACAGTGCATTTTGGAGCCAGTCTGTTAACCATGGGAATGTCTTGCCATCCTAGGCTATGGGGCTGTGTGTTTCTATTGATGCACACAGCACAACTCCAGTAGTCCCAAAAGCAAGTGTGGCTCCATAGGACTTTTATACAGGAAACCTGGGGCAGAAGACATGGCACTAGCTTGACCTGGAGCAAGGATTTAAAGAAGCTGCATACTCAGTGATTAAATCATCTGCTGGAAGTGCTTAAAGTGGCAGTAAACCGCTGGATGTTTTTTTTTTTACCTTTTGTACCCTGCAAGGTAATGTTATAATATGCTAGTATGTATCACGTACTAGCACATTATGTTAAACTTACCTTAAAACTAAGTCCTTTTAGCGCCTAGATGTCAGAGCTGCAAGCGCTCCCATCTTCACCCATCTTCCTTTTCCTGGGTTTGCGGACTCTGGCTGTGTGACTGGCCCGGAGCCGTGATGATGTCACTCCCTGGCATGCAAGCAGGAGCTGAAGAAACGGCACAGGTAGCCGTTCCTTTAGAGCGCATTCACCAGTGATGTCACTGGCTGTATGTACAGCAAATATCTCCTAAACAGTGCACATTTAGGGGATATTTACTGTACCTATAGGTAAGCTTTATTGTAGGCTTACCTATAGGTGAAAGTCAGAGATGGGAGTTTACTCCCACTTTAAAGCTGAATTGCACGAATTGTAAAAAATGAAGGCACACTATTATAAGTCCAGCCAGGTGCATGATACCTCCTGGGCTTAGCCTTTATCATTTATATCTGACAGTTTATGGTACTCCTGGAAGACAGCTATCGCTGAAGTTTCGGGTGATGCTAATCCATCTGAGCTCTGCATCCTGGACAGGAGAGTCGCTGCAGCTGCTATGTTCCTCCATCCTCTCCTTCTGCCTAATCACAAAAGCCTTGGTATTATGTGAACACATGCACAAAATACAAAGGCTTCTCTGAAAGGGCAGCAAAAGAGGAGGGGTGGGCAATAGATGCTCTGTGTGTCTTTTTCCTCTCTCACAGCCCCACTGTAATTACCGGAAGAACAATAAAACTGTCAGATGGAAATAATAGAGATAAGCCCAGGAGATGTTATGCACCTCCTTGGACCTAACTCATAGGGTGCCTTCACTTTTTATAAATTGTCTGAATTCCTAGAATTCAGCTTCAAATAACTGAAGGTTTAATATTACTTTAAATGCCAGTGCTGGTGTGAGTGAGTGAGTGAGTAACTTGTATAGCGCAACAAATGCGAACTAAATCGCCTCAAGGCGCTTCCTGTCCAGAGTCGTGCCGGTCCTTCAGAAGAGGTGGGTCTTTAGTTTTCTCCTAAAGGTGGGTCTTTATATGTCAAATGTCTTTTATAAATGCAGTAACCCTCTAGGTAAATGGTAAAGTAATTATTTTCTGCTTTATAAATATGCCTCCCGTCTGATTGTAGAAGCCCCGCAACAGCCAGATTGGTTGACTGTAGGGCACCACAGACAGCTCTTATATACCTTTAGAAATGAGTACCATAGTCCTTCTATTCACTTACAGTTAGGCCTCAATGTGAACCGCTGATATTAAGAAGAGTTACAGGCCTATTTAGTATAACGGTGCAAAAAAACAATAGTGGCATGCAGTGACCAATCACAATTTAGCAAACCAAAATGTCACTAAAAATGAATTCCGACGGACCAATTTGGTTCCTGCTTCAAGTCATTCTTTGCCTTACTGAATGATCCCATTAGTGTTACCTCTCAGTGCCTTCACTTACTTACATGTTTTGTATGTTGTCATTTTATCTTGAAATCTGATTAGAGTGTAAGCTCGTTGGAGCACTGATTTTCCTAGTATGTACCGAGCCATTGTGTGTTGTACTGTAACACACAGGCTGGACTAGAAAGCAAGAGTGTTTCTTTTTATTGTTCCCTGTCTAATGTTCTTATCCAATATCTTAATAATGTATATTTTGTAAAGAGTTGTGAATACTATCCAACGACTGTGTTTTTTTTTTTGTATTACTATCTTTTTAGGCTTTGTTTAGACTTGTTGATGGGGGCAAGGACCTCATCCCACAACCCTTGCCCGGTGGTTGTTGGAGTCTGCGGGCGGGGGGCTTATCGAAATCTGGAAGCCCCCTTTAACAAAGTGACCCCCAGATCCCAGCCCCCACTATGTGATTAAGTATGGGGTACTTGTACCCCTACCCATGCACCAAAAAAAGTGTAAAAAAGGTAAAAATTACAGCAGACAGTTTTTGACATTCCTTTATTTAAAAAAAATAAATAAAATAAAGTGTCCCGCAATGCAAATCTTCAATCACGGCGCTGACGG
The DNA here is from genome assembly GCF_905171775.1 of Rana temporaria. Lineage (NCBI taxonomy): Eukaryota > Metazoa > Chordata > Amphibia > Anura > Ranidae > Rana > Rana temporaria. Next base: position 140,722,255 of record NC_053497.1, read on the forward strand.
TCCAGAGAAAAAAAAAACGGAAACACTCTGCCTCCATGGGGGGGCGTCCCGCCGCCGACTGCCCCTCTGACACTTTCACATGGAGGCATAGACAGGTTTTTTTTAAATAGGAGAATTGTCAATAACTGCTGTTGTTTTTACTTTTTCGACAATTTTGATAAATGGGTAGGGGCACAATGTCCCCTATACTTATTCACATAGGAGGGACGGGATCTGGGGGCCTCTTGTTAAAGGGGGGCTTCCAGATTCCGATAAGCCCCCCACTCGAAGACCCCCACAACCACTGGACAAGGGCTGTGAGGATGAGGCCCTTGTCCCCATTAACATGGTGACGAGGTGTTTTGGTTGTATGCATAAGGGTCTGGTATGGATTTTGGGGGGACCCCCACGCCATTTAAGAAAAAATTGGCACAGGGTTCCCCTTAACCACTTTAATACACTGTGTTTTATAAACTACACTGCCTGCATTGACTGAATATGGCGTATAAGCTAAATTCAGAGTATGTGTATTTGTGTATATACAGTCCTGATCAAAAGTTTAAGACCACTTGAAAAATGGCAAAAAATCATATTTTACATTGTTGGATCTTAACAAGGTTCCAAGTAGAGCTTCAACATGCAACAAGAAGAAATGAGAGTGAGACAAAACATTTTTTGAGCATTCAATTTAATGAAAACAACGAATAAACAGAAAAATGCTGTTTTTCAGCTGATCAAAAGTTTAGGACCACACCTCCAAAAAAAACCTAAACCCCCCCAAAACAGAAATCCAACTTCCAAACATGAACTCAGTAATGAGTAGCTCCGCCGTTATTGTTGATCACTTCAAAAATTTGTTTCGGCATGCTTGATGCCTCGCGTTTCCATGAGGAGAGTGGGAACATTTCTCCAAGTGGTGAAGACAGCCGCATGAAGGCCATCTACTGTCTGGAACTGTTGTCCATTTTTGTAAACTTCCCTTGCCATCCATCCCCAAAGGTTCTCAATTGGATTTAGATCAGGGGAACACGCAGGATGGGCCAAAAGAGTGATGTTATTCTCCTGGAAGAAGTCCCTTGTCCTGCGGGCATTGTGTACTGTAGCGTTGTCCTGTTGAAAAACCCAGTCGTTACCACACAGACGAGGGCCCTCAGTCATGAGGAATGCTCTCTGCAATATCTGGACATAGCCAGCGGCCGTTTGACGCCCCTGCACTTCCTGAAGCTCCATTGTTCCACTGAAGGAAAAAGCACCCCAGACCATTATGGCACCCCTTCCACTGTGGCGCGTAGAAAACATCTCAGGTGGGATCTGCTTGTCATGCCAGTAACGTTGGAAACCATCAGGACCATCAAGGTTACATTTTTTCTCATCAGAGAATAAAACTTTCTTCCACCTTTGAATGTCCCATGTTTGGTGCTCTCTTGCAAAGTCCAAACAAGCAGTTCTGTGGCGTTCAAGGAGACAAGGTTTTTGAAGACGTTTTTTGTTTTTGAAGCCCTTCAGTCTCAGATGCCGTCTGATGGTTATGGGGCTGCATTCAGCACCAGTAAGGGCCTTAATTTGGGTCGAGGATCGTCCAGTGTCTTGACGGACAGCCAATTGGATCCTCCGGCTCAGTGCTGGTGAATTTTTTTGGGTCTTCCACTTGACTTTTTTGTTCCATAACCCTCAGGATCATTTAAGAAATTCCAAATGACTGTCTTACTGCGTCCCACCTCAGCAGCGATGGCGCGCTGTGAGAGACCTTGCTTATGCAGTTCAGCAACGTTCAAAAAAGGGAGAGTTTTTTTGCCTTTGCCATCACAACGTGTGACTACCTGACAGAAAATGACAATGAATCCACATCTTTGCACAGATTTGGCCTTTTAAAGGCATGTGGTCCTAAACTTTTGATCAGCTGAAAAACAGCCTGTTTCAGTTTAATCGTTATTTTCAATTAATTGAATGCTCAAAAAATGTTTTGTCTCACTCTCATTTCTTCTTGTTGCATGTTGAAGCTCTACTTGGAACCTTGTTAAGATCCAACAATATAAAATATGATTTTTTGCCATTTTTCAAGTGGTCTTAAACTTTTGATCAGGACTGTATATGTGTATATACAGGGCTCAAAATTTCAAGTCCTCAGCTACTCGCCAGGCCTTAAGAGTTACTTGCCACTAGTTGCCCCGCCCCTAAACACCCTTATAAATGATCATATTTTATCCAGATCATATACGGGTATGCCATGATTGCAAATGCCCCCAAATACCCCCAGCTCTCTCACTAATGCTGCCCCAGCTCTCTCACTAATGCTGCCCCAGCTCTCTCACTAATGCTGCCCCAGCTCTCTCACTAGTACCCCCCAGCTCTCTCACTAATACACCCAGCTCTCTCAATAATACCCTCCTGCTCTCTCAATAATACCCCCCCCCAGGTCTCTCAATAATACCCCCCCAGGTCTCTCAATAATACCCCCCCAGGTGTCTCAGCAATACCCCCCCAGGTCTCTCAACAATACCCCCCCCCAGGTCTCTCAACAATACCCCCCCCCCCAGGTCTCTCAACCATACCCCCCCCAGGTCTCTCAACAATACCCCCCCAGGTCTCTCAACAATACCCCCCCAGGTCTCTCAATAATACCCCCCAGCTCTCTCAAGAATACCCAACCAGGTCTCACGAATACCCCCCCCCCCCAGCAGCTCTGTCACCTCTTGCAAATATAGAATGCAATGGTTACCATGCTGTTTGTTTTCTCCAGCACAGTGCCGCTGACAGAGCTACGACTGTCGTTACTGTAGCACAGAGCCAAGGAGAAGTTTCACAGCACTTCACTCTGCTCCATGCTACAGTCCCGACAGGCAGAGAAAGAAGGCGCCTCGGACTGGAACAGCAATGCGGGCGGTTGCGGCGGCGCGTCGGGACACCCACCAGCAAATGTGGGGCATATGCCCTGGGTGCCTGGCGCTCGCACAAAAAAAGCTGCAAATAAAAACATGACACAGGGGCTGCAGGATTTCTTACCAGAGGAGCCGCTGAGACCAGGGCAGAAAGCGGGGATCGAAGGGCGGAGCTGTCCGGAAAAGCGTGCGATCCGTGTCTGCATTGAGGAGGGGTGAGAGCAGACATTGCTAGCAAGCCAGGATGGTTGGGGGTTATCCCCTCAGCATCCACCGAGCACCTCTTCTCCTCCCTCAGCAGCATCCTGGCTGCTTCTGCCTTCTTCACTCGCCCTACCTAAATATCCACTCGCCAAATGCTAGCAGGCGAGTGGCAGGCCCGGACTGGCCATAGGGCACACCGGGCATTTGCCCGGTGGGCCGCGGGCCGCCACGGGCCACCGGGCCCCATGGTCTTGTGGGGCCAAGGCAACGGAGCTGCTCCTTGAGCCCCGCCGCTCGCCTGGCCTCTCCAAGGCTGGCCGGCCGCCATTACAGTTCGGCCGTCGGACTGGAGGGCGGAGACTACAGGTCACGTTGCCTGTGACCGCGAGGAGGGAGGGGGATCTACATCAGACGCGGCCGCCGGTATTCATGTGAGTGTCTCTATGTGTGCGCCTGAATAGGAGAAGCCGCTGCAGACACAGAAGGATCCATCTCTTTATCTTTCTCCCAAAGCTTCTGAATGCCTGCTTCTCACTCTCTCCCTTCCGTGGGCATTCAGAGGCTGTAGGAGAAAAATAAAGAGATGGATTCTTCTGTGTGTGCAGCTGCTTCTCCTATCCAGCCTCTTTCTACTCCTCCCTAGTGCTCATAAGCTCCCACCATGCTCTCAGGTGTAACCCCCCCCCCTGCTCTCCCACTGCACTCCAGCCCCCCTAGTGATCTCCAGCCCCTGGACACTCCGGTCCCCCCAGAGCTCTCCAACCCCTCCCAGTGCTCATCAGCCCCCCTGTACTTTCCAGTGCTCTCCAGCCCCCCCCCAGTGCTCTCAGGCCCCCCAGTGCTCTCCAGCCCTCCCCCCAGTGCTCTCCAGCCCTCCCCCCAGTGCTCTCAGGCCCCTCCCCCCAGTGCTCTCCAGCCCCCCCCAGTGCTCATCAGCCCCCACAGGGTGTACAGACACTCCGTCCCCCAGTGCTCATCAGCCCCCCTGTACTCTATGGCCCCCCAGTACTCTCCAGCCCCCCGTCCTCCCCAGCCCCCCTGTGCTCATCAACCCCTGTACACTCCGCCCCCCAGTGTTCTCAGGCCCCCCAGTGCTCTCCAGCCCTCCCCCCTGTGCTCTCAGGCCCCCCCCCCAGTGCTCATCAGCCCCCCAGTGCTCATTAGCCCCCCTGTACTCTCCCCCAGTGCTCATCAGCCCCCCTGTACTCTCCGTCCCCCAGTGCTCATCAGCCCCCCTGTACTCTATGGCCCCCCCCAGTGCTCTCCAGCCCTCCGTCCTCCCCAGCCCCCCTGTGCTCATCAACCCCTGTACACTCCGCCCCCCAGTGCTCATCAGGCCCCCCTGTACTCTCCGGCTCTCAGGCCCCCCAGTGCTCATCAGCCCCCTGTACTCTCTGCCCCCCAGTGCTCTCCAGCCTTCCCCCAGTGCTCTCAGAACCCCCTGTGCTCTCCAGCCCTCCCCCTGTGCTCTCCAGCCCTCCCCCTGTGCTCTCCAGCCCCTCCCAGTGCTCTCAGGCCCCCTGTGCTCATCAACCCCTGCACTCTCCAGCCCCCCTAATGCTCTCCAGCTTCTCCCAGTGCTCTCAGACCCCCCAGTGCTCATCAGCACCCCTGTACTCTCTGGTCCCCAGTGCTCTCCAGCCCTCTGTGCTCTCCAGCCCCCCCAGTGCTCTCCAGCCCTCCATACTCTCCAGCCCCCCCAGTGCTCTCCAGCCCTCTGTGCTCTTCAGCCCCTCCCAGTGCTCTCAGGCCCCCCTGTGCTCATCAACCCCTGTACTCTCCAGCCCCCTAATGCTCTCCAGCCCCTCCCAGTGCTCTCCAGGCCCCCTGTGCTCATCAGCTCCCTTTTACTCTCTGGCCCCCCAGTGCTCTCCAGTCCCTCCCTGTGCTCTTCACCTCCCTGTGCTGTTGACCTTCCATGTTCTCTGCCCCTGCTTGTGCTCTCCAGCCCCCCCCGTGGTCCCGCCCCCTCAGTGCTTTCCAGCCCCTCTGTGCTCTTCGCCTCCTGTGTTCTCTGCCCTTGCTTGTACTCTCCAGCACCCTTGTGCTCTCCGGCTCCCCCTAGTGCTCTTCACACCCCATGCTCTTCACCCCCTGTGCTCTCTGGCCAACTTAGTGCTCTCCACACTCCCCTGTGTTTTCCACCCCCCCCCCCCCACACATTCTCCGCCCCCCCTTCACATGCTCTCCGTGCCTCCCGGTAAATTAGCCATGGGCTGCTCAGTCTAAAATGCCCGGGCCTAATTTTTGTCCCAGTCCGGGCCTGGCGAGTGGAATTTTTGAGGGCTGTGTATGTATGTATATATGTATATATATATATATATATATATATATATCTCAAATACACTGCCTCTAACTAACCTGCCTGCCTAATCTAGCTCAATCTATGTCTGCTATGTAAGCAGCCTTATGTAGTGTGGGGCGTGGGCTTAGTCCCCCTGAGCCATGATTGGCCAATTATGGCTCTCTCAGCAAAGCGCGCTTTGATTGGCCAAAGCATGCAGGTTATGTGCATGCTTTGGCCAATCATCATACAGCAATGCACTGCGATCTCGCAATGCATTATGGGGCGCTCCACGGCGCTTGAATTTCCTGCGAACGCCCCATAATAATATTCGCTGTTTGGTGAACACCTGATGTTCGAGTCGAACATTGAGCTCATCCCTACTTGTCAGTCAACACCCAGTCCTGCCCACTGATTTATGGATTGGCAGCACTGCCTCTGTTGCTGAACCCCCCCATTGTGAGCTACAGTGTCTGGGAGGGGGAGTGCGTGAGATACAAATGAAGGAGGATTTGACTCAGGAAAGGTAATGGAAGTTTTTTTATTTATTTCATGATGCTTGTTTCTCACATAATAACTGCATTTAGCACTTGTCTTGAAGGTCATACGGGGCCTTTAGTTGCACTTCAAATGCTAATGATGACTTTTGCTGTAAAAATCTCTGCTCTTGGCCACAGTACCACTTGCCTTCCAAGCTTTTCTATTAACTGAAGATATTATGTAAAAAGGAATTGACCTAAAACTATAATTTTTCTTTAGAGGAGCTCAATTCTGAAGCCATTTAAATGACTGTATTTTCTGAAAGCACAAATAGTATTTTCCTGAGAGTGTTGAGCGGAATGAGATGATCTGGTGAAGGATGCAATGATCTTCTGTAATAATCTGGCTCCAGGCTTTGTGTGCTCCCAGAGGACTCAGGCCAGGAGCTACACCCCATACAATAACTTACTGGAAATATTGGCAGATGCTGAGGCTGTATTAATGAACCACAACCGAGTATATATAATGAGCTGATACAATGCGGCTATTCAGAAATAAAGGGTGTGGAGGAGCACAGTATATTTATTACAAAGAAAACCTCCAGCCAAAACTTGACATAGAAAACGCTGCTCCTCTCACCATTGCTCAATATGTCTTTTTATGCTGAATTCTGTTCTTTTCACTAATTGTCAATCTGTAAATTTATTCTTCCCCATAGTGATCTCCAAAACCCTCCTTATTCAAAGGAAAACAATAATGGCTATGGACAATGGTAGGCCACATGGATGCTTAGCAGCTCCTGTGTGCTGAGGCGTAAAATCCCCGGCATTTCTTGACGCCTGGGGAGCCGCACGTGCCGTGTTCTGACATCAGTATAAGTGAATGGCTATACGTGGCCATGCTCGGGTAAATGCTTATGGCTTCTTGATTGGCGTTTACCCAAGCACAGCCAAGTACGGCCATTCACTTGTATTAGCAGCTGTACACAGCGTGGCCAGAAAGTGCCAGGGATTGTACACCTTAGCACACAGGACACTACACTACTAAGTGTCTATGTGCATGAAGCATTACTTGGAGTTTCCTTCAAAAACTGTATCAGTATTTTTAAACTGGTGTTATATACTGTATATACTTAGCAGCCACTTTATTAGGTACACCTGTTCAATTGCTCAGTAACACAAATTGCTAATCCGCCAATCACATGACAGCAATTCAATGCATTTAGGCATCTAGGTGTGGTGAATGGTGATGAAAGGGGATTTAATGCCTCGTTTCCACTGAGCGGAACGGTTGGGGTCGGTACAGTTTGGAACGGTTAGAATGGTCCGGTCTATTCTGGTGAGCGTTTCCACTGCAAGTCGGACCGTCAGGGGCCATACAGGGTTTAAAAAAAATGCCTAGCGTGTCCACCAATCAGTGGAATGTATTGTAGCTCCGCCCTAACCGAACCGTTCCATTTTCTATGGCCCCACATCTGAAGCAGGGCCCAGAATGGTGTGGTACGGTTCGGTTTTATGGCACACTTTCATAATGGAAACACACAAAATAGCGTACCATACCGAACCGTACCGAACTCATCCGCTCAGTAGAAACGAGGCATAAGTGACTTTGAACGTGGAATGGTTGTTGGTGCCAGACAGGCTGGTCTGAGTATTTCAAAAACTGCTGGTCTCCTGGGATTTTCATGCACATCTCAAGGGTTTACAGAAAATGGTCCAAAAAAGTGGCAGTTGTGTGGAGGAAAATGCCTTGTTGATGTTAGAGGAGAATGGGCAGACGGGTTTGGGATGATGGAAAGGCAACAGTAACTACACAACACATCAAACCTTGAAGCAGATGGGCTTCAGCAGCAGAAGACCACACCGGGTGCCACTCCTGTCACCTAGGAACAGGAAACTGAGGCTACAATTCACACAGGCTCACCAAAATTGGACAATAGAAGACAGGAAAAATGTTGCTTGGTCTGATGGGTCTCAATTTCAGCTGCGATATTTGGCGTAAACAATATGAAAGCATTGATCCATCCTGCCTTGTAGCAATGGTTTAGGCTGCTGGTGGCAGTGTAATGGTGTGGGGGAGATTTTCTTGGCACATGTTGGGCCCCATGCTGTCCTGAAGTTTCATTGTAACCTATCAACTATGGAAAGTGCTGGAAAATAGGCAGAAACCATGCAGATGGTGCATGAACATTTATACAGCCATTGCAAATTACAAGAGGAGGTGGCCCTAGGCATGCTGGGTGCCTGTATTTGTATTTCAGGAGTACATGGGCTCTTGATAGTTTCTAGCAGAGGATTGCACCAGGCTAGGGGAGAGGCATTGCGTCCCCCGACACTTGCTGCCATGTGGCCTCAGGTGGGCGACCTGAGGGCATGAAGACTGTGTGGCTGACCCTGGTTCTACCATAGCTGACAGCAGCAGCAAGCTGATTGCAGAACTGCACAATGCCCCTTAGTAAAGTAGTAGACAGGCCTGGAGAAAGCTCTAAGAACACTAACCAGTGTTCTCTTTGTGTGGACCCTCAGCTTTGTGCACTGGTCCAAATCATTTGGTGGAGGGGGGATTATGGTGTGGGGTTGTTTTTCAGAGGATATGCTTGGCCCCTTAGTTCCAGTGAAGGGAACTCTTAAGGCGTCAGCATACCAAGACATTTTGGACAATTTCATGCTCCCAACTTTGTGGGAACAATTTGGGGATGGCCCCTTTCTGTTCCAACATGACTGTGCACTAGTGCACAAAGCAAGGTCCATAAAGACATGGATGACTGAGTTTGGGGTGGTGGAACTTGATTGACCTGCACAGAGTCCTAACCTCAACCCGATAGAACACCTTTCAGATGAATTAGAGCGGATACTGTGAGCCAGGCCTTCTCGTCCATATCAATGCCTGACCTCACAAATGCACTTCTGGAAGAATGGTCAAACATTTCCATAGACACACTCCAAAACCTTGAGGACAGCCGTCTAAAACAGAGTTAAAGCTGTTATAGCTGCAAAGGTTGGGCCAACTTAATATTGAACCCTACGGACTAAGACTGGGGTGCCATTAAAGTTTATGTGTGTGTAAAGGCAGGTGTCGCAATACTTTTGGTGATATAGTGTGTGTGTGTGTGTAAATATATATATATATATATATATATATATATATATATACATTTCACAACCTAAGGCAGAACCTACCCACTTCCAGATTCCCCTCACGGAGATTGGAGGTAACCCAGTTCTCTGAAATTGATTGTTGGATTGACTATATATCTGTAGCACATCATATATTTTATTGAAGCAGAACTTGCTTGTAATAACAATACAACATTGTAATAACAGTACAAAATGTATTGTTACAAGTTTCAAAAAAATATGAGGTATTGCAGATTTGACAGAAAAAATATATATGACTGTGCAAAAGTTTTCAGCAGGTGTGAAGAAATACTGTAAAGTAGGAATGCTTTTAAAAATTTATATTTTAATTGTTAATTTTGATCAATTTGCAAAGTAAGCGAACAGAAGAAAAATTTAAATCAAATCAATATGTTGTGTGACTACCCTTTGGCTTCAAAGCAGTGGTAATTCTATACACACTATTAGATTTTTGTAAGTTTTTGTCATCTGATTTACCAAAACCATATAATATGAGGTCAAACTGTAATGCCATGTACACGCAATCGGAATTTCCGATGAAAAAAGTCAGACGGAATTTTTTTATCACAAATTCCGACTGTGTGTGGGCCCCATCGGACTTTTTCCCGTAGGAGGTTAGAAATAGAACAGTTTTTTCTTTTCCTCTATGTATTTATGTGTGTATGCACTGCTTACTGCTGCCTTCTGGTTTAGATCACCACATTTTTTTCATTAATTCACCATTTAGGTTAGCGCGAATTTTCTTAGAAATAGAACATGTTTTATTTTTTTCCGATGGAAAAAAATCGTATCGGAAATTCCCATCGTATGTGTGGAACTCCGACGGAGAAAAAAACATGCATGCTCAGAATCAAGTCGATGCATTCTTGGAAGCAATGAACTTAATTTTTCTTGGCTCGTTATAGTGTTTTAAGTCACCGCGTTTTGGACGGTCGGAATTTGTGTATGCAATGGAATTCAGACGGAAAATTCCATCGGATTTTATCCCATCAGAAATTCCGATCGTGTGTACAGGACATAAGAGTTTCAATTTGTATGCAATCAGGCAGGACCTTGCTCTACATGGTTTTGGTAAATCTGAAGACCAAAATCTGCAGAAAATCTAATAGTGTGTATAGGGTCTTACATATGCACACAGTGTACACTTCCAGAGATTTTTTTGAGTTAGGTGTATGATTAACCAACTATACCAAGCAGTTGCTAATGATCATCAATTTCATATGTAGGTTGAAACACAGTCATTATATGAAACAGAAATGGTTGTGTAGGAGGCTTAAAACTGGGTGAGGAACAGCCAAACGGCTACTAAGTTGAGGTTGAGGAAGACCGTTTCATGTTACCCAGGTCATACACCATGGCAAGACAGATCATAGCAATAAGACACAAGGTAGTTTACTGCATCAGCAAGGTCTCTTCCAGGCAAAGATTTCAAAGCAGACTGGGGTTTATGCTGTACATGATCTTTTGAAGAAGCACCAAGAAACGGACAACGTTGAGGACCGTAGAGGTAGTGGTCAGCCAAGGTAACTCAATGCAGCAGTTGGAAGACACATCATGCTTACTTTCCTTGGACATTGGTTAACTGTTTTTATGCAACTTGTTACAATGTCTTAGAGTTGCATTGTGTCCTCAGGTTTACCTGTTAAACTGGTGGTGTCATAGAAGGAAGGTTTAACACTGCTGGGCAGGCTTTCCTGTTCTTTCTCAGAAGGTCATTGTCCCCTGCAGGTCATACAATAGGGCTCAGTAAGTGCCCTGTGAGGTGGGCTGTAGAAAGACTGTCAAAATGTCGCTGACACTCTGCCAGAGTGGATCACCCCATCGGGGGGTGATTGAAGCCCAATCGGGGTTCTTAGGTGATCCGGAGCCTGTAGACCCTCATGGACTTATAGCTGCCAGTTATGGACTGTACTGCCTTTATGGATTACTGACAAATCATAGACTCTAACGGAACTATCGCTATCTCTTGTGGATTTACTGCCTAAATAGACTCTTGCCTTGAAAGGATTGCTTTTATGGACTTTGCCATCTGCCTAAGGTACAGTTACTTTGTGGGGCACTAGAGAGCTTTGTATAAGAAAATGTGTGAAAGATGTTTTTTAGAACTGTAGTTACTTGCAACTACATCAGTAAAGGATCTTTGTAAATAATGGTAACAAAGATGAATCCGCCCTTTCTGTGTTCCCACCACTGCGCTTATGGGACGTGGCTGTGCGGCAAACATCTGAAGTGAACGTGTGACGTATTAAGAACGATCAAGGAAGCAGAGATCCAGAAAGGAACAGAGGGGAGGTGGTGAGCGATCAGTTGACACCTTGGGTCTGCTGTGACCAATATACTCGGTTTTCGGTTAATCTCTGAACGAGTGTTTGCTATGCAGTGTATTGCTCTATTTTTTGAGATTCATGTGAGTGCTATATTTGAAGATTTGAAGATTTAGGTGTGGTATTAAACTGATTTTATGGTATCACGCTATTTTGAGCACTTCTTTTATTTACAGCTTTCTGGCAGTGAATTGGTTGGAACTGGGATTATCTGCTATACCTACCAGTGAGATCTTTTTGTACACGTTTACACGCCAAACACAACAGTGTAAAGCAATTCGAGTTGGTGAGTTTTGCATCTGAAGGGAGAGGATTCACTGACACCGGGTGTGGTGGAAGATTGGAAGCTATTATCATTATTTTTTACAAACCTACTTGATGTGTTATATGGACTTAGATTTAATTAATATTTAAAGACATTTATATATTTTTTGAAATTTGTGCACGGATATTTCATCTTACATTGTTTACAGCGCTGCTTATATTTTATTACACTCATTTTTGGGGTTTTAGATAATGTTTTTCACAGTAAAGGATCTTTACTTTCATCTAAACTGCCTGGTCTAACGTCTCTAAAGGGGTGCATGCATGGTGTATTAAAAGAACAGGACTTACAACAAGAGGACTAAAGTAAAAGGTCTAACGAGAATGCTGTCCAGAGGAAACTAGAGTGTCATTGCTAATCACTACAGTGCTAGTGTCACTTACTGAAGAAACCAACAAGTCAGGAAAGGGTGACATGGCAAAGGTGATGGTTACTCTGGTAGTGAAGGGGTGTTGTCCACATACTAGGACTGGTACGTGGCACAGAGTATCTAGGGACCCAACCTGGAGTCACGGGGCAGAGAGATCAAGTAGATCGGAGGATGGCTGACTTCCAGAAAGGTAAGTGCCGGGCGGGGGGAGGGGCATTTTACAGGGCTCAGCAGCGACAATGGGCACAGTGGTGATAATGGGCACAGTGGCGGGAATTAAATATACTGCAGTAAAAGTGCACTGACGCACTACAAAATAATACAGTAAAAGTGCACTGATGCACTGCAATATACTGCTGTGAAAGTGCACTGATGCACTGCAATATACTGCTGTAAAAGTGCACTGATGCACTACAATATACTGCATTAAAACTGCACTGATGCACCACAATATAATGCAGTAAAAGTGCACTGACGCACTACATTATACTTCAGTAAAAGGGCACTGACACTACAATATACTGTAGTAAAAGGACACTGACCAATGAGCCATGATTGGGCACAGTCATTATTACTTTCTCTATTCATGGCTCTGACAGTGCTCTGTGCCCATATTGGGCAAAACCTTCATTGCTTCAGCCAATCAGGGCTCAGCATGCATTGTGCAGCACGCAGTGCATTGTGGGGCATTCAGCGAGTCGAACAAAAGATCGAACGCCCTCAAAATTTGGGTGTTCACCGAACGGGCAATGAACTGTTCGCCCAATACTAGTGAGAATTATGGCCATGGATTACAAGAAGCTGACGGTGTAAACTGATGCTCACTCCTAAACTTCCCTTCATTGTCCCCACTAGGGTGCCCTAAGCCCTGTCCACAAGCAAGTGCTCAGGACTGATGAATCAAAATATGAAATATTCAGCTGCAGCAGAAGGCAGTTTGTTATCTGAAGGGCTAGAGAGCGTTACAATAATAATTGTCTACAGGCAACAGTGAAGCAGGGTAAAGGTTTGCAAGATTGGGGCTGCTCTTCTGCAAATGGAGTTGGATATTTGGTGAGGATCAATGGTGTCCTCAATACTGAGAAATACAGGCAGATACTTATCCATCATGCCTTACCATCAGGGAGGCCTGTGATTGGCCCCATATGTATACTGAAGCCGAACAACAGCCCCAGACATGCAACCAATGTCATGAAGAACTATCTTCAGTGGAAATAAGAACAGGGAGCCCTGGAAGTGATGGTTTGGCCCCCACAGAGCCCTGATGTCAACACCGAGTCTGCCTAGGATTACACAAAGGCCCCATTCACACCTGCAGTAGTCTGCAGTACAAGTTGTGGATCTTTTGCCAGAACCTCCGCACAGGGGGGCATTCCCAGCAAATGTGGAGTAAGGTTCCCTTGGATGACAAACCATGCCAGCAGGTATCCGGGAGCGCCGGGTTTATCCAGTACAAAGTCGAGGGCCATCTATACGAACGGGTCACCAACTTGAATTCTTTTTCTTGCTCTTTGGAGGCTAAGGATATTTTGTGAGTCAGAATAAAGCACTTTTGCCAATCTACAGGTGAAATGGAGAGACCCAAATCTTCCTTCCAGACCTGTGTGTATGGGGGAGAGGTCGGAATTATAGACCATATGTATGAGAGACTATAGTTGAGAGACCACATGCATAGGGGAGGCAGTCTGGAGCTGCATGCCCGCAAAGTCTGTTAAGACAGTAAGTATATCAGGCAAGGATGGGAAGGTTAGAATAAACTATATCACCTGTTGACTTTGCAGTCAATGCATCAAAGTATGGGAAGATGGGCCGGGTGGAGCGTCTTGAATCAGAGAAGAATCTGAATGCAGGACCTGGGCGAGTCGTCTGTGGTCCTCCTTACACCAAGGGCCAAAACTCGCTTCCTGTAGGGTCGGTGAAAAATCCAGAGTTCCAAACAGAGGATTCATGGGTCCTTTCAGAGGAGATAGGCTCTTGGAGGAATTCATTGAGGTCCAAATTTGTATGGTTTGTCGGGTGAGGTCGCTCAATGGTATCCCTCCTTTCAGGAATTCAGTAGGCGTCCACGGTAGGGCACGGAGATCTATTGAATTGAGATGGCTCTCTATTTGTACCCATAATTTGGTGGAGGAATGATGGAACCAGTTAAGTATATGTGTCAGTACTGCTGCTCTATAGTATATAGAGGCATCTGGAGCTCCAGCTCCACCAGGATTGGTGTGATTTTGAAGCGTTTTTTTTTCCATAGAAATGCATGCAAATGCTTGATTCAAGCATTTTCAAGCGTTTTGTTGAGCATTTTTCTGCTCAATGCAATAAATGAAGAAAAAAACCCTGACCTCAACCTTTAACCCTAACATTAACTCCTAACCTTAACCCTGCTTTTCCTGCCCAGGTTTAACTACGTGTTCAGGAATTGCCCGATTGGGCTCCCTCGCTCATTCTTCACGGAGTTGGATGGTGTTGTGCACTCCTTCCTGTGGAGGGGGTCCGCCACTAGGCTGGCTAGGTCGACCTTGCAGTTGCCGGTCCGCTGTGGGGGGCTTGCACTCCCTAACCTCCTGGTGTATTACTGGGCCGCGGTGTTGGTCACTGTGAGGTGGTGGTTTGAACAATCCAGGTCGAATGCGGCAACCTGTTTGGAGGCTGTAATTCTGGGATCACTTAGGGAATTGGGAAACCTGGTCTATAGAGGGGCATCTGCATGCCCTTCCCTTCCGGTCCCCACTAAGACGACTCTACAGGTGTGGACTGTGGCCCGCAGGTGACTGGTATGCCCTCTCCATTATTCCCCCTTCTGTCCGATTTGGGGCAATCCCTCCCTTCCTCACTTTAGAACGATTCCAGTTGTGGGCTAGGTATGGGGTCACGGTTCTTCGGGATATTATTAACTCGGGGGAGCTGATGTCCTTCCGGGACTTAGTTGTCAAGCATGGACTTCCAGGGCAGATGCTCTTTAGGTATTATCAACTGAGGCATGCGGCCAGGGCACAATTTCCGCAGACTATCGTACTAGAGGACGACCCCATTGAGGGAATTCTAGCGCAGGAAACCCTTAAAAAAACACTCTCTACATTATATCTGGCCCTTCTGGAGGTTGATTCTCCCAAGATGTGTGCTCTCTGGGACAAGTGGCATTCAGACATCCCTGACCTTGACAAGGGGGAGTGGGAGGACTGTTTCGAGGGGGGGCGGCAAAGTTGTTGATCTCATCCAAGGACAGGCTGATACACACCAAATTCATGCATCGTGTCTATTACACCCCCCTGAGATTGCATTGGATATACCCAGATAGATCTCCTGACTGCCAAAGATGCCATTCCTCTGAGGGGACATTTTTTCACATGTTCTGGACCTGCCCGCGGGTGGGGGTGTATTGGGGCGGGGTCTTTAAATGTGTTAATATGCATCTTGCACTGTCTCTGCCGATCTCACCTGAGTTGGCCCTGCTCGGGATCCATGATGATGACCAGCGCCCTAGATACACTAAGCTGCTTATCTCTATGTTACTCTTCTATGCCAAAAAAGAAATTCTTAGGAAGTGGTCCTCTTCCTCGCCTCCCACGGTGACGGCATGGGACTCCTCTGTGAATGCATTGTTGCCATTGTATAAGCTGACTTATATTAATAGAGGTTGCCCCCAGAAATTCGACAGAGTCTGGCTTCCCTGGACACAACAGTTTTAATCCTCGGTTTTTACTGTATGGGGGTTATTTTCTTTCTGTACCTTGGCCTGATCAGTGGGGGGTGGGTGGAAATGGTGCTGTGACTTGTATATAATTTTGGGTAAACGCTGACTGTTGTTACTTGTATATGCTTAATTGAGTGATGCTTCTGACTGTGCCGTATACTGATGTTCTTTGTTTCATGATGCCTTCTAAATAAAGACCAACCTTTTTTGTTAAAAAAAAAAAAAAAAACTCTACAGTAGGAATGACTGTGATGTGTTTATTTCTATGCATTTACATGCTGACCTTGGTGCTAAAATAAAAGTCAGGATCTGTTTAGTCACATCTCTTAGTACTTGCCTGTTAGCAATAGGTAATTGCTTGTGTTATTTGGGGTACCCCACAGAGAGGTATGGGGTTTGTAGTGGTTACTATTTATGGAAAATAACCCCAAGCATGGCTCCAGGCTTTCAGCTCATCTGTGAACCAGTAGCAATCAGCCTTCCTATAGATCAGCAACTTTAACTAAGCTGAGGGCAGGTAGGTATATGCAGCATGCTATATCCTAAAAGAGTGCACATTATGGCATAATGAGTGTAAATCTCCAGCCCTCAACACCAACACCAGTCAACCTGCTTCTGCAACAAGGGACAGAGCCTCTTCAGCCCTGAAAGAACCACTATGTAGTTAACTGACAGAAGGGGCAGGTCAAGAAATCGCTACAGTAGTCATAGTGGTCTGGTGGTAACTGGTGTGTCGGCCAAAATGCAAAACAAGGTTGCAGACCAAAGACAGTGACAAATGGGCAGAGACTGAAAAGACCTACAGTCACTAATGGTTCCATACCAAGCCTAATCAAACAGCTGTGTTTATTTAAAGGCAACCTCTACCTCAGAGCTCGCTTCTGGGAAATTGCTATGGCAAGTGGGCATATCAGAAGCAAAAGGCAGAGACTTTAACCCCGTCCAAACTGACTGTGTGGAACTCAGCTACTAAGCTATTTAAGCAAAGTCATCTAAAGGGTACCTCTGCCTCAAAAGCAGCCGGCCAAACGGGCTTCATCAGATTAACCAAGGGTGCCATTCTTCCAACAGAAGAAACAATATTCTTGCAGAGACCCTGGGAGAGCAAATAGATCTGGAGATGAACAAGGTTCATACTACTGTTAAGTAGTGTTTTTGTGACCTGCGATTGAGCTCACTTCGGTTCAAGTCGGATCTGGTAATATCTAGAAGGAAGATTAATTCCTTATATTAATCACCAATGAATGACTTGTATAGCGCTACACATGCAAACTGAATCGCCTCTAGGTGCTTTTTTGCAGCCAGTGTCTTCCTGGCTGGTGCGGTCATTTAACCCGTAGGATCTCGATACGCTTGGGACACAGTCGTACACACATATATACATATATACTGGGCCAATTCGGACAGGATCCAACTAACCTACCAGCATGTCTTTGGAGACCAGAGGATAGCCAAAAGGCAAAGTAACGATGCGCGACTGACAAGTTAAACCTGGGAGAACTGTAGCGGAGAATAAAGAATCAATAAGCCTCTTCATTTGCCTAAACCCAAGCCGCCCAATAGGGTCAGCTGACAGTTATATGTAAATTTGAGCTTAGGATCCATGGGTCCTGTACATTAAGGAAGCCAATGGAATTGTTTCATTCCTCTCTATGAATTCATTGCATTCCCTCAATGATGCATCAGAGCACAAGGGTTGTGATTACATGGGCATTGATCAAAAATAAAACTCGAATAACAAGCAGAAGGATGAGGATCCAAAAGAATTGCATAGGCCGTCGTTGCAATTAATCTCTCCAGCCGTCAGTAAGGATTGACCTCCACAAATCATACCCCATGATTTCTAAGGAGTATCCGTTATAGGGGTGTGACCCCCCCAAGTCGCTGCGACTTCAAAGTAGTCCCTACACTACTTTTGATCCCACTGTGATCTAACTTGGGGCCATGGACATCAAGAATACACAGGCATTGATTCAAGACTCATAGAAATCACAGTAAAATTGCACGATTTTATGTCGCAATAGTGGAAACCTAGGCTAAGACTGTAGATGGTCTCTAGACCTAGCAAGTTGCATAATCACATGATTGCATAGTGGGTAAGGTTGGGGATAGACACAAGTCGATCAAGTCCAACCTAGGTGTGTGATATGTCGGTATTACCTTGTATATGCTGTATGTTGTGGTCGTTCACAAGGGTGTATGTGTATAATGTATACACACTTCCCAATACCCATGTTTCAGCAAGTACCTTTGCTTGGCCATTAGAGTTCACTAAGAGTTCATCTGGCAGACGGTGACCTTTCCACAAACTCCAGGCATTTCTGGGATATTGGGTCCAATAGGGGCGACTAGCGGGAGCAAGGACTTCTGGTGAGCCTTGGTTGGACAACAGACTGGCGCAATGACTTTCAGGTTCTGGGATAAAAAGTCCCAGTACAGACTCTAATCGAGTTGGGAGGAGCCATCATTGAGAGACCAACTAGTCTCATCACAACAATGCATTTTTGAATCTCTGAAAAAAAAAAATACAATAAAGTTACACTCGGAGAGAGAAACAGTATAAGTATCTTACTTGAACAAATGGCTCTTTCCCAGTGGTTGCATCCCACGGTCGCAAGAGCGATAAAATAGCCTGTTGTAACCCATGTGGTCCGAGGGGGCCCAAGGGAAGGTTGACAACTGTATTAACTGGTTTTGTAGTAAAGAAAGACTTACTTCCTGCACTAGAAACAGTGACTCCACAGAGGAGAAAAGTCCCCTCTTGGGGAGGTAGCTAAGCTAACTAATCTTTCAGCGTATCAGCCATTCAACATACCAATCATCACAAGTTGTTACTCGTCGGGTATTCATGCCAATGAGGGACAAGGTCTCCAAAAGTCAGAGTTATAGCGGACTGAAGTCTTTCTGAAACGCAACAAAAAAAAAACTTAATCTATGCTGAAAAGACTCAGCAAAATGGGGAAGGCCTGTCTTCGCTGTCGAGAAGGAATGCAAAACGAGTCAACTTCTGTCAGAGGTATCTCCCAGCATGTTAGGTTAGGGTTTTCTAGAACTTGCGGCCAGATGGCGTAAGATACAAAAGCCATTGGATGACAAGGGACAGTCTCAAACAAAAGCCGGTCAAGGGATTGGCAACAAGTAAGGCTATCAAGATATTGGTCTGAGAGTAACCTGGGTGGCTTCCCAGAGGTGGAAGCAGAGAAATTAATGACAGCCAACTGGGTCGGCAGATTAGCCAATACGTATATATTGAACAAACCTAATAGTCTCCAGGATCCTTATCCAGATTCGCAGCCGTTCGGTGGTGATAATAATAATTTCCCTGTGGCTTGCAGGCAATGATATCCACGGGTACAGTCTCAGATCCGAGAACTTCCTATTCTCCTTCCTGAGATTCAACACCTCATACAGCGTGGCCAACGGTATCTTCCAAATTCATACAAGTTATATCTAGATACAGGAGACCAAGAAGTGGAGGTCTCACCGTTGGTGTTTGAAATACAATGGAGGTCAGAGCACCTACATTAGATACGAGAAAAACCTACAGAATTTAAAGGATGGAATTCTCTGTTCCTTACTGTAAGGATTGCATTGTATACAAGTGTAAGCCTAGAGACGGCATTAAATAATACATGAAACTCAGTCGTGTCTTCACTCTCTGGGATCCAGTAACGGTTGCATATCTCAGCAACCAATTCCGAAAGACCTGGGCAGGTTATTCTTTCCCCCATGGGGTCTTCCAAATAGTGTGAGACACAATATCTCACTCTCCATTTAGAGGGATAAGACATACTAAATATAGCCAGTAACATGGAATAAGTATTCCTTTTGGCAAATACAGTATGTAGAGTAGGTCTAGAAGTATCTCAAACATCAAACCATAAACTACCTTGTTGCTGAATTGAAAAAGGAAAAATGGCTCTAGTCTCTTCCTCAACACTATACAAAGGTTGGTATCTTCGCAACCTGGGTTAGAACATCATCCTTCTGGCATATCCAAACTAAGTGTTTGAAGTTCCACAAACATTGAAAACCGATTCAAGGTTGAAGAGAGACATAGAATTGGACCATTCTTCTAGGAGAAAAACGATACTCATCAGGCCTAACGGCCTAGGAAAAAGACAATCTCACTGTCCAACGAAGACAATCGCAGTTGTGTGGATCAAGTTAGTCAAAGCTTAGATGACTAGGACAAATCCATCAGATGAGGGCAGAGACAGCTCTTCCAAACTGGTTGCGCATCCATTGACAGAACACCAAAATAGTTCCTCCAGAGTTAATATGTAAACTACAACCTGGTCTACATTCAACACGTTAGGCTCCATTCTTGTGAACCCAGCAGTCTTAACTACAATACATCTCAGTCGTTAGAGGGGATATATCCAATCCTCTTAAACACTTGAGCAGTACCCACCCTTGTTGTTTGGTTATTTGGTACATCCCATATGTATATGCTGTCATGCTGTGTCAGGAAAAGGGAAAATTTTATACTTACCTGACGGTAATTTTACTTTCCTGATGCAAGCATGACAGCATATAGAACAAGGGGGGAACTAATGCGCAAACCAGCCTAACCCGGGAAAAAATATAGTGGTACAAATAAATTAAAAGTTACAATCAAGCAGCAGCCACAACTAATAGTGCTCACGCACTGACAGCATATGATAGACAGGGGGATGTAGTGGAGCTTGCAAATACTAAAAACCGACAATAATTTAAAACAATAAAATATTCTAAACAATGATTCCTAAAGTATGAGAGTGAGTCCGTCCTCTACTGGGGTAAAATTGTGTTCCACTCGAGGTCTATGCCCAAAGGAGGAGGACACAGAGGGCTTGCTGGTGAAGTCACACTCGATTGTACACACGCTGTTTAACACAGCAATGTTTGTGAGTGTATTCGTTTTTCTTTATTAAACTGATATCCTGTGGTTTTATGCTATGGAGGCATTCCTGTGTTTCTTTTTGAGAGCCTGAATGGGGAGGAGTGTGAGCCGTTTTTGGATCCTGGATTTTATCTATGTGACTGCAGAGCAGCTCCTGTTACAGGCTTGGTAAAAGCCTCAGGAAGGTAAGAGGCTGGTAAAAATAATCCCCACACTGAGGAAAATCGGGCTGGTTTGATTCACAGACATATGAGCACAATGTAACAAGTCTTCACTGAATGAGCACAATGTAACAAGTCTTCACTGAATTAACCACTGATCATCTGAATTGTTGAATGGAGCACAGATGCACTTTGCACTTTGGACTTTATTTTTAATATTATCATTATCACTTGATTTTGCACTGGATATAGTTTTATTCACTATCACTAATCCTGCAGTGATATTGTACTATCTGTTTTTGGACTATTATTTATGATTTTTTTATTTTTTATTTATTATTATATTATTATATTTTTTTCATCGCACAGAAAAACAACAGTTTTATGATTAAACCGTTTAGGTTTTTAGGACACTTGCATTTTTGGACTTCTTTTCAGTCGTTGCTTTTTCCTGCATGTGTTTGCTAATTAGTAATTAACCACTTTCCAGGAGAGCTGGAGCTTTCATTCACTGCTATTATTGTTTTATTTATTAGCACTTTTCACTTGTTTTTTATCAAGCACTTTAAGGATTTATGACACATATTTTTTAAAAAAAAGGATTATTATCCCATGTACACTGTGCGGCCAACTAGGCACTTTTATCCATTTCATTATTTGTTCACTCGCAGTTCCTTCCACATCTAATTATTGATGTTGGATGGTATTCTTTGGGCATAGACCTCGAGTGGAACACAATTTTACCCCAGTAGAGGACGGACTCACTCTCATACTTTAGGAATCATTGTTTAGAATATTTTATTGTTTTAAATTATTGTCGGTTTTTAGTATTTGCAAGCGCCACTACATCCCCCTGTCTATCACATGACAGCATATAGGTCCCCCCCCCCCCCCCAAAAAATAAAAATAATAAAGGCCTTCGCAGTGATACTAAGTTACGAGAATAATGCAGGAAGGGAGGAGACTTACTTTTATAGTATAACCGGTCCTGAATTGGGCAGGGAGGCAGGGCCTTCCCATACGTATATGCTGTCATGCTTGCATCAGGAAAGGAAAATTACCGTCGGGCAAGTATAACATTTTCCCTTTTAAGGCCTCAGAATTAGTTACAACAAAGAACCTGCAAAACGAAATGGCGGTAGTTGCAATTTTTTTTGTGTCATCTGACATTGGAGCAACAGTTTATCAAATGCACATTTTCAGTAAAAAATACACTAACGTTAATTTTAGGGCACACAAACAAAGTAAATTACTTGTTTTTTATTTGTAAAATGCAAGAGATGAGGTTATGTTTAGTAAATATACCAAACATATCAAGCCTAAAAATAGTTTATCGGTGACCCTTTAAAAGCATTTGCAGGTCATTAGTTTAAAGATACCATAAATGATGACCCTATAATTATTGCTCTCACTTTGTGCACGGCTATATGTATGGCACAACAGTTGTTTTACATACTGTATGTACGTGTGTTTGTTGCATTACTTTTTTTCACTTAACTTTATTGTTGTCACATAAGGGACTGTTAGCGTATATATATATATATACAGTATATATATATATATATATATATATATAAATATAGCAGCAGGCTGTCTTTTAAGAGGAGCTCCGCCCAAAAGGGGAAGCTCCACTTGTTCGCACCCTCCCAACTGCCAAATTTGGCACTTTATGCTAAGGAGTGGGTACCTGATTTTGACAGGTACCCGCTCCCACTTCCTGGTAGAATCGCTTCACAGCAATCTACATTAAGGTGACCAGATTTTTAAAATGAAATCCGTGGACATATTTTTTTTTTTTTACTAGTAATGGTGGAAATCAGAGGCTCTCTGCCCATCACCACCGCCACCCACTTCACAGCCAGTAAAGTCTTATGCCGCCTGCACACGGTTGGAAATTCCGACAACAAATGTTCGATGTGAGCTTTTGGTCTGAAATTCCGACCGTGTGTAGGCTCCTTCGGACATTTGCTGTCGGAATTTCCGACCACAAAAATTTGAGAGCTGGTTTTCAAATTTTCCGACAACAAAAGTGTGAAGGATATGTCAGTGTAAATCTCCCTGCTTGGTTAAATTGTGGGTTAGAGGTAAATGGATTCATGTGTTACAAGCTATTGACATGTTAATGACCCTTCCTCAGCCAGCTCCCTAGTTCAAATGGTAATTGATTTATTGTGTGTGGGAAGGAGACCGGCCTTACTGTTTACAATGATTAGATAAGTGGCTCATGTTAATTATTCTGATTGCTTCATTGTGGTCAGGCTGTTACAACTAGTATTTAACTCCACTGATGTCTTTATCTAAAGAAACGTGTCTGCAGGGTCGGCTCCGACTTGTCTCCTATAATCTGTATGGGAAACCCCACTGTGTGAGGGGGGCGTTCCTAACAGGCTGTAACCACATATAAGCTGAGTTTTTGTGTCAATAAAGTGTCTTGTTCCAGCAGTAAGCTTGGCATGTGTGGCTTTCTGGGCGATTCCAGGGATATCCCTCCTCGTGGACTATTGGGGTGATTTTCGTTATGGGAAGAAGGGAACGTTGACGGGGATATCATACCGATACCGTCACAAATTGGTTGGCAGCAGCGGGATCTTCCCTTCTACTCTCCTTTACACCCTGCTTAAAAGAAATACACTGAAAGAACTACTGGAAGTTCGTGGAAGGATTGCTAGCAACAAAACCAAGCGGGCCATCATAGCAGAATTAATGGAGCTAGACCAGGAGAACGGGATTGCAGCAACGCCAGCAGTACAAGAGATGGAGACACCAGTGATTCAGGAGGAGTCACCAACCAACAAGCTAATGAGAGAGAAGCTAGCTTGGTTCGGCCCGAACCCAACGCCGGATGTGGTGCTGAAAGTGATGGACATGTTAGTAAACGCAGAGCTACAGAAGGCTAAAGAAATAAGAGACGCAGAGCTACAGAAGGATAAAGAAATAAGAGATGCAGAGCTACAGAAGGATAAAGAAATAAGAGATGCAGAGCTACAGAAGGATAAACAAATAAGAGACGCAGAGCTACAGAAGGCTAAAGAAATAAGAGACGCAGAGCTACAGAAGGATAAACAAATAAGGGACGCAGAACTACACAAGGATAAACAAATAAGGGACGCAGAGCTACAGTTAAAACTGGCAGCAGTCCAACAAGCAGCCGCACCTTCTACGAACAGTGAGTACAGCACAGCAGACGCAAGGAAGATTCCGTTTAGCGCTTTTAAAGCTTTTGATGAAAAGGACTGTGAGATTGATAACTACCTGGCGGATTTTGAGCGACAATGTAACCTGCACCGAATAGCTAGAGGAGAGTGGGTTTCAATATTGTCAGGCAAACTGTCAGGCAAAGCTTCTGATGCTTTCCGGACCATGCCAGATCAGGATATCCATAGCTACGCCAGGGTTAAAGAAGCGCTCCTGGCTCGTTATGCAGTAACCCCAGAGTCCCACCGACAGAAGTTCAGGGACTCACGCAAAACCACGAAAGACTCTTACGCAGAATGGGCATGCCAGCTGTCCCTGTCGGCCTCTAACTGGGTTAACAGCAGCCAGGCCACCACCGCAGAGGACATTTTGCAACTAATGCTCCTGGAGCAATTTTACAATCACATCCAGACGGATGTCAAAGATTGGGTGAGAGATCGCAGGCCCATGACTCTACCAGAGGCCGCGAAGTTGGCGGATGAATATGCGGATACTCGCAAGACAAACCAGGTCACACCACGGGTACAACCTCCACAACCAACGGCGCCCTCACACCCACCAGCCGCTAGATACCAACCGCCTAACAGACCGATGACATCTAGCCCTCGCTACCCACGCCAGGAGGACAACGAACAACGCTGCTTCCGGTGCAAACAGTTGGGTCACTTCAAGCAGAATTGCCCCATGAATGACAACACCAGGTCAAATTGGTCTCAACCTGGGTACCGCCCACCAGCAGCAGCCCATTGTGTAGACTCGGCTTGGGATCCCCAGGAGCTGGGTCAGGAAGAACCATTGGGCACCCCTTACGAAGCCCTCATGGTACAATCTGTTATTACGGACAACAGGGAACACCATTGTCAGCTGGTCATGGGCGACAGCCATGAGCCGGAGGGGCCTTGGAGGGAGCTGGGCAGAAAGAGGCACCGCCAGCTACCCTCCAAGAAGAAGAGGTCCTGGAAGTCATATAACCAGCGGACCTGGGAGGAGAAGAAGCGACTGGAGGAGAGGGAGTCGCAGCGGGCGTCCCAGATGCGGGCCGAGATGTTCGCCAAGGGCCCACCGGTGGCCCCTTACACCACCACCCAGTTCCTGATGATGAAGGACCACGTGGAGAGCCTGCAGGACATGAGCAAGCAGGAGCTGATCCGTGAGTACATAGAGCTGGAGGAGTGCATAAGCCGCATGGAGGAGGAGAACAACCACCTGAGGTCACAGCAGGCTGACCCCCCCAGGCTCCATGAACTGGAGATGGAGCTGGAGAAGCTCCAAGAGGAGAACCGGCGGCTGCGGAGGGAGCAGGGGGTGGCTGACCTTATGGGGCTCTGAGTCCCCCCCCCCCGGACTCTGAGCACCAGTGCTACAGCATTTCAACAAATATAACTTTTTCTTTTTATGAATCTCCTGTGATTGTCACTTCAGAGCCATAACCTGCCCCCTCCCATAGCGGGACACCTAGACGGCGGCGCACAGACCCATTCGCTGTCTTCACACTGACTTCTGGTGACTTTGCAGATCGCACAAAGACTTGGGGACTGACCGGCGTGTGCTCTGACGACCCGGTGGCATGCCTGAGTCGGAAGCAGTTACCAATGGAGGTCAGTCACGCCAAACGGAGTTAACCTCGGACTAAAAGCTCTGAACCCGTCAACCCTACTGGACCAGGGAAGGTCCAACCGGGTTTGCCGGAGCAGGGAGAAAAAGGGGGGCCATTGTGAAGGATATGTCAGTGTAAATCTCCCTGCTTGGTTAAATTGTGGGTTAGAGGTAAATGGATTCATGTGTTATAAGCTATTGACATGTTAATGACCCTTCCTCAGCCAGCTCCCTAGTTCAAATGGTAATTGATTTATTGTGTGTGGGAAGGAGACCGGCCTTACTGTTTACAATGATTAGATAAGTGGCTCATGTTAATTATTCTGATTGCTTCATTGTGGTCAGGCTGTTACAACTAGTATTTAACTCCACTGATGTCTTTATCTAAAGAAACGTGTCTGCAGGGTCGGCTCCGACTTGTCTCCTATAATCTGTATGGGAAACCCCACTGTGTGAGGGGGGCGTTCCTAACAGGCTGTAACCACATATAAGCTGAGTTTTTGTGTCAATAAAGTGTCTTGTTCCAGCAGTAAGCTTGGCATGTGTGGCTTTCTGGGCGATTCCAGGGATATCCCTCCTCGTGGACTATTGGGGTGATTTTCGTTATGGGAAGAAGGGAACGTTGACGGGGATATCATACCGATACCGTCACAAAAAGTTTGTCTGTATGCAATTCCGACTCACAAAAATCCTACACATGCTCGGAATCAATGAACTTAATTTCTTCTCGGCTCGTAGTGTTGTACGTCACAGCGTTCTTGACGTTTCGGAATTTCCGACAAGATTTCTGTGACCGTGTGTGTATGCAAGTCAAGTTTGAGCCAAAATTCAGTTGGAAAAAAACTCCATTGCTTTGTTATCGGAATTTCTGATCTTGTGTAGGCGGCATTACTCTCTGGGCCCCGGCTACTACTGGGTGGGGAACAGAGGAAGATGGACTTGAGCCAAGGCAGAAGAATATGCGAGCGGAGCTGAAGAAATATTCCCTCCGCTCTGACCAGCATATGATCCTCAGAAAGTAGCACAGATAATGGAAGAATTATTATTATTATTATTTTTTTAATTCTGCACTGACTGTCTTTGAAATTGCCCCAGTCATCTTATCAAAACAAACCCTAATAGAAAAATATCAACTGCCTAACACAGAAGTGTATCATCACTTCCAGATAGTGCATTACCTGAAGACTCTACAGCGCACACATGATTTAACGACTTCCACCCTTATGGAATATCTATGTGGGTCCTTCGATAAGCATACTGGTCACATCTCAAAAATATACAGCATCTTGTCCTCTAAGTCGGAAATTTTTTTTATATGAACAAATGGGAACAGGATATAGAAGCAACGCTGGACATAGATAAATGGGTTAAAATGGCACAACTTGCCTCTAAATCATTCACTAACACCTCATTGATTGAGGCGAATTATAAAGTTTTGTTGCGATGGTACATGGTACCAGCGAGGGTGGCGACATATGTTTCAGGGAATGTGGCATGGGGGGCACGGTATATCATATATGGTGGGTATGTCCCAAGGTCACGCGATTTTATTTTTATTTTTTTGGATTTGCATCTATAACTTTATCTATTCACTAACCCAGGTGAATTTGACCAAGTCACCACAGCAGGCTCTACTAGGAAGCCCAGTGGAGGGAGTGCCGGGACACATGAGGAAACTTATTTCATTTATCTTCACTGCATCCAGGGTGGCGACAGCTAGATCCTGGAGGGCGCCCATGATCCCCTTCGACTTGGTAAAAGCTAAGTTGTGGTGGATCATGATTAATGAACGCCTCTCGGCAATAGAGTTTGGGAACCATGGATAAAATACCTGTCTGAGGGATTATGAGATACTAGTACGGTTTCCCCTTCTTCTCTTCTCCTTTTTTTTCCTTTCACAGGTTCTTAATTTCTTCTCCTATATTTTGATTGAGAGGTCAGGATGGGAACTTGGGCCACATGGTAGAGTATGGATCCCTCCTCTTCTTCATGAAGCCTGTAGAGTTTTTTTTTTTTTTTTTTTTTTCTTTACTGGCAATAGGTTTCTCATGTACTGTAGTTCATTAAGTTGGAGTTTAAGGAGATGAGAGTTACAATAGGCATCCTTGTTTAGATATGCTATATTCCTCTCACCTATTGTATCTTGTGACATTTTGTACATGGAAACGATTATTTAATGTAAACACTATTTTGCCTTGTAGACTTGATATGTACAATTTTCAATAAAAATTATTGGAAAATAAATTGCCCCAGTTCCTGTTCAAATCCAATCCGGGGACAAAGCCGGGGACAGTGTCCTCAATCCGGGGACTGTCCCCGAAAACCGGGGATGTCTGGTCACCCTAATCTACATCATGTTTGGCCCCTCCTTCACTCTGGCCCCTCCTCCCTCCTCGTTGACATGAAGCAGGTGAAATCACAAATCCTTGGCCATAAATAACCCACTTCCACTCAAGGCTTAACACCCAACATCACATATTTTTAGGTTCTGATGGGGCTAGTTATCACTCTATTTCAGATTTTTCAAACTGTCTGGAACATCTCTGTCAAACATGTACAATCAATCACTAAACTCAATATTTGGAGCTTAAACAGGACATCCCCTCTTTGCTCTCAGCAGCTCAATAGAGGGGAACTATCTGTGCCTCAGGCTTCAGGTCCCGGCAAAGCCCTGCATCACATCTGCACACATACAGGTTTACCACGCATCTGCAAAAATGGGGCAATATGGAAGTCCCAAACCTCACCGTGTCTGCACATGCACAGAACCCTGTCCTCCATGGGTGTGAGCAGAAGACCAGGCAGAGCCCTGCGGCACATCTGTCCACACACCAGAGTAACAAAGGTGGCAGGAGGGGGAGTTGAAGAGCCAAAGTCAAAATGGACTGAAGTTCTTTTTTAGGAGCTTGTTTTAGTGGCTGGGGGTTACATTTTAGAGGTTTTTTTTTTATTGTTGGGGGGGGTTTTATTCTAGGTGATATTTGATTTTTGCATTTACTGTTATATATGTTTTGTTATGGAACCCACTGATATAGACTCAATGAGGGGAATGTACAAAGACTGGAGCAGCTTGTGCATGGCAACCAGTCAGCTTCTACCTTTCATTTTCAAAGCTTAAAACAGGACTATAGTTACCTTCAGTCTGGCGCTGCAGTGTTCCACTGGCTGCTGACATTTTGTGGCTGTCCGTTTCTGGTTACAAATCACCAACCATTTTCATTGGCTAGACCAAGATGATATAACTCATGCACGTGCACAGGAGTTCATTCATCTTGGCACTGGCGAAAATGTACAGTGGAGGACAGGCAGGTAGGAAAATGTAATGCAGAAGAGACATAGTAAGCTTCACTTTGTAAAGAACACCCAATCAGGTGCAAGGAAAATAAAAGCATGATCAAGCTGAAGATCGGAACTGATTGGTTACCATGCACAGCTGCTCCAGCTTTCATAAATTTCCCCCAATGACTACTATTTTGTGTATACCTGCTTAGTATGGGTAAGAATAAGAACCCCTTTTACCTTCAGAACATGGACTCGAACTGACCAACATTAATACACCACATCCTTTTGGTACAGGACAGGATGGATCTATGGTTTATTAGTGTTTGGTGCACCAATTGTCAGTGTGTTTTTCTTTTTTTTTTTACATTTTATGTTATTTTTTTAATATTTATTGCAATTTTTTTTAATCAGCCCTGTTGGGGGTCCTTGGAGAGATATCAGGGGTCTAAACCTCTGACATCTCCCCTTTAAGACAGAGAAAGGGACTAAGGACAGATTCCCCAGTCCCTTTCTCTGCAGCCTCAGCTGAAATGAATGGAGGGAAGCTCCCCCATTCATAAACTGAAGCTCAGTTATGTAAATGCTCAGTTATGTAAATGGACAGAGTCAGTGATCACTGACTCTGTCCATTCGGAAAAGGTAGGAAAAGGGTTTAGCGGCTCCTACCTCCGCTCTCCATCCTGACAGATTGAGGGGGGAGAGCAGCACGGAGGGGGGGGGAGAAGTCAGCACGGAGCATGGGGGACTAGGCGGCACCGAGCACGGGGGACTAGGCGGCACGGGGGACAAGGCGGCACAGAGCACGGGGGACAAGGCAGCACGGAGCATGGGGGACAAGATTGCATAGAGCACGGGGGACAAAGGCAGCACGGAGCACGGGGGCAGAAGGCAGCACGGGGGGGGGAGAAGACAGCACGGAGAAGACTTGCAACTCCCCTGCCGCACTGATCGCCCAGGTATCGGGTGAAGTATCGGAGCATTTCCCCCGAGTACAAGTACTCGGGGGAAATGCTCGGTATCGGTACCGATACTAGTATCGGTATCGGGACATCCCTAACCAGGACACTACACTTTTTTACGCAGGAGGTTTATTTGTGTTGTCTTTCCAATCTTAGACCTTTGTTCTCAGAGATGATGCAATGAGTAGTTATGTAAGCAGCTGTGGACCACAAGTCTGGTCCTTCTCCTGTGACTTCTCATTGAGTAGGTGTTTATCTCACCAAACTGATTTTCATTGCATATTTTTATCTGCTAAGATTCACTTAGCAAAACCTGTGGAGCTCAGCAATTTCTGCGATGCTGCAACAAGCACATTTACACCATCAATCATTCTGTAGTGAAAGTTGCTTAAATCAAGCAGCATCCATGAGTACTCAGACAGCTGAGCCCCTTGACCATGTCTAGTTGCTTTATATATCAAGCTGCAGGCACATGATTCTTTGGCTCTTTGTGTTAGGGTGCGGACATACCTAATGGAGTGACCATTGAGTGTACGCTTTATCAAATTTTTAATGAAACCAACGTTTTTCTGTAAGTAATGGATTGAAGAACAACCCTATTACTTACACAATTGCTCATTTGTCATAATCAATAAGAACTCAATTCTTTAGATCAAATGGCAGTTCTCTTCAGCGATCTTCTAATTGTTTGACCTTTGAAAATGTCAGCCGTACAATCTCAGGTATCCTGGGTCCTGAGCTATTTATCGTCTGCATTGACTGGCTCTGATCCCGCTGATTGTATCAAATCCCATGTAACAAATACTCGGTGGAGCTGAAAGACTTTAATCCCGAAGACTGATTGGCTTGATCCCAGAGAAGAGTTCATTGCGTTGTCATTTTAGAGTTTAGCTGGTTGTGAATTGTACGTAATTAGCAACATGTAAAGTCTTCTCATATTCAGATCTGTACTGTGAACTGTTTTATCTACTGTAGATCTGAATGCAGCAGTGTTATAAGCTATGGGCCTGTGCACAGGGCTGCACTGTGCTCAGCACTGAGCACTAAAGTAAAATATTGTGCGTCAGTGATCCAATTTTGAATGTTTTTTATACGATACATGTAAATGTTTGTGCAAATTGCTTGGTTTTACACACCAGTCTCGAGTGCTGGAGATTGGAGTCCACCACTCAATGGCCTATCCTGAATCTGTGCAATGTGTACTGTTATACTGGCCCCAAGGGGAATGGGCCCACTGTGTGCTCTCACACATTGCATGCTTCAAGGGTTCCTGTCAGTAGGGGCAGTGTATGCGCTTTCTTCTTCTCCCACCTGCAGTCTCCACCATTGGTTACCACGCACCGCTGTCATCTTTGCCGTTATTGGTTGCTAGGAGAGCCGGCGTCCTAGTAAACCATATCATGCTTCCCCAGCACGCATAGCAGAACAGAACTTTCTCTGTACAGAAATGCTTCCCCTCCCGTCTCCCACTCTGCAAGGTAATAAGAACTCTAAACTAAGGGGGTACTCTGATCTAAAGGGGGACTCCTGACCTAAGGGGTGCTCTAAACTAAGAGGGAAACTCTGATCTAAAGAAGCAATCTGATCCAACAATGGACTCTGATCTAAAGGGGTACTCTGTTCTAAAGGGGGACATCTGATCTAAGGGGCACTCTGATCTAAGGGGGAAACTCTGGTCTGAAGAAGGATTCTGATCCAAGGTAGGACTCCAATTTAAGGAGTCAACTAATCGAAGGGTGACTCTGATCTAAAGGGACTCCTGAACTAAGGGGGGGGGGCTCTGATCTAAGGGGGTATTTGTCTGATCTTAAGAGACCCTGATCTAAAGGGGGGCTCCTGATCAAAGGGGTGCTCTAAACTAAGGGGGGAACTCTGATCTAAAGAAGGAATCTGGTCTAAGGGGGTACTCTGATCTAAAAAAGCAATATGATCTAAGTATGGGCTCTGATCTAAAGGGGACTCTGATCTAAATAAGGACTTCTGAACTGAGGATCACTCTGATCTAAGGTGGGAACTGTGGTCTGAATAAGGAATCTGATCCAAGGTAGGACTCCAATCTAAGGAGTCGACTAATCACAGGGGTGACTCTGATCTAAAGGAACTCTGATCTAAAGGGAGAATCCTGAATTAAGGGGGACTCTGATCGAAGGGGGTATTTTGATCTAAATAAGCAATCTGATCTAAGAAGGGATTTTGATCTAAAGGGGGAATACTGATCTAAAGAAGGAATCTTAACCAGGGTAGGACTCTGCTCTAAGGAGGAGAACAACTAATGGAAGAGGCATCTCTGGTCCAAAGGTGGATCCTTGATCTAAGGGGGGACTCTTAATCTAATGAGGGACTCTGTTATAACAAGGGGCTCTCATCTATAGACAAAATAGCTATGACTAAGCATCTATCCATGATGTGAAACATGTTAGCTTTTTTGTCCCCTATGTCCACTTTCTACCATTGATTGCAGTGTTGCATGAATTTTTGGATTTTATCCTTTGTTAATTTTGTTTCAATAAATCGCCTATCAGAGTGCGGAAGTCCAGGAACATTTATTTTTTTCACGGATCAGCGCAGAGTCTGCACCTGTCCGTACTACAGGGCGGGAGCACAGCATAGGTCGCAGGGCTTGGAGCGCTACTCTTTTCCAACGGGCTCTCATCTAACAGGGACTCTAATGTAAGGGAGGACTCTGATGTAAAAGGAGAAGCTGATATAAGGGAGAATCTGTTTACACATCCACTTACCTCTGAGCCCATTGAAATCCAGAGAAAAAAAAGAAAAAGGACGGTATTTTCTGCTTTAAAAGACTTAAATGTGATGGATTGGAGGTGGCCTGATGCAAATCCGTTTGGAACCCAGCTTCCCATATATCGATTACAGACATGCAAATGTCTGCTTTAAAAAAAATAGAAAAAACTGAATAGGAGCAAATGTCACAAAAGAGATATCTATCTCATTCTGCTCCATTTCAGCAGGGGATCTGTTCATGGGGTGCAAAGGTGAGCAGTGGGGAGGGGGGGGGGGGGTTTGGGATGCAGAGGTCAGGTGGTCACTGTAACTACCCCTGTTACATTGATGGCTAAGGTAAAATGTTGAGACATTGGTGGTCCCCTGTTATGTTGATGTTCAATCATAAATCATAACATACAGGGTTACACAACTATCATTCCTATTACACTAGAGGTCAGTGTAAATGACTTTGTTATAATTGTGTTCAGTGTAAATACCCTTGTTACATTGATGGTTATTGTAAATCTTCCCATTGCATAGGTGGTCAGTGTATAATCGCACATTATATTGGTGGTCAGTGTAAATGCCCAATTAAATTGGTGATCAGTGCAGAATGACACAAGTGAGTTGATTTACTAAAGGTACATAGACTGTGCACTTTTGCAAGTGTAGTTGCTCCAGATCTTAGTAAATGAGCTAAAGCTTAACTGTTTGGTATAGAATGCCTCGATTACATTGGTGGTCAGTGTAGAATTGTCCTTGCATTGGTGAACAATGTAGAATATTGCTTACATTTATGGTCAATGTAGAATTGCCCTTACATTGATGGTTGTTGTAAATCCACCATCTTTTTTGCAGTCAGTGTAAAATCTTCCCTTATGCCGCGTACACGCGACCATTTTTCATGACGAGAAAAATGCAATTTTTTGAATTGGTTATTAAAAACGATTGTGTGTGGTCTCCAGAGCGTTTTTCTCAACGTGAAAAATGGGCATTAAAAATTTACAACATGCTCTCTTTTTTCTCGTTGTTTCCACGTCGTCGTTTTTCACGTCGTGAAAACGGTCGTGTGTACGGTTTAACAACAGGAAATAAACACGCATGCATTGCTCAGAAGCAAGTTATGAGACGGGAGCACTCGTTCTGGTAAAACTAGCGTTTGTAATGGAGATGGCACATTCGTCACGCTGTAACAGACTGAAAAGCAAGAAAGACTGAAAAGCGCGAATCATCTCTCACCAAACTTTTACTAACACGAAATAAGCAAAAGCAGCCCAAAGGGTGGCGCCATCAGAATGGAACTTCCCCTTTATAGTGCCGTTGTATGTGTTGTACGTCACCGCGCTTTGCTCCAGCATTGTTTTTTTCACGATCGTGTGTAGGCAAGGCAGGCTTGACAAGAATCACATTGAGAAAAATATTGTTTTTTCCATGACATTAAAACCGGTCATGTGTACGCGGCATTACATTGGTGGTGGTTGTAAATCTACCATCATGGCATCACATTGGTGGTCAGTGTAGAAATATCTCCTTACATTGGTAATCGGTGTAAATTTCCTTTTAGAGCTAGGCGAACAGTTCGAGCAGAGAAAAATTTTGGCCTGAACATTGCCTGTTCACACTTTGGACGAACTACAGAATTTGTGGGGCGCTCGGTGGGTGAACACGTGCTTGTGATGCAATTGCCTATATGTCTCAGTTTAATGCTCCCTGCTAGCCATGTGTGTAGAGGTAGAAAGGAATTTCATGTGTGATTCATTCCTCTAACAGGTTATTGACGTGCTAATGTCCCCTCACTATTTCTAAAGGTTAATTGATCTATTGTGTTGTGTGAAGGAGATCTGTGTTTAAGTGGCTTGTGTTAATTATTCTGATTGCTCCATTGTGGTAATTATCTCTCTATATGCGGGGTCGAGCTGTCTAGTTAATGTATTCAGTACAACTAGTAATCAGCGTCACTTATCGGCTCCGTCGTGTCTGCCTAATCATCTGTATGGAAGCCCCAGTGTGAGGGGGCGGAGATTTGTCATTGTAACAGTTTTGGAAATTACATATAAGCTGTGTGTTTTAACATTAAAGTCTGTCTTGTTCTAGCAGTAAGCCTGGACTCATGTGTGGCTTAATGGGCGATCTCAGGAATATTCCTCCTAGTGGAATATTGGGTGATGTTCTTATGGAAGAAGGGAATCTTTGACGGGGATATCATACCAATACCGTCACAGTGCTGCACAGTGCATTCTAAGCCCTGATTGGGCAAAGCTTTGTCCCAAAATCCATACCAGACCCTTATCCAAACATGCAGCCTGGCAGGCCAGGAAAGGGGGGGACAAGCAAGCGTCCCTCTTTCCTGAACCATACCAGGCCACATGCACTCAACAAAGTCCTCCAATGTAGATCCATAGTCATTCAAGACACCCGCCCACCACCACCACCGGAGACCAGAGAAAATAAAGCTTCGCCCCGACAAAGTCTAAACTGCCAACTGCAGGCTCCGACGTTTGACAGTCATTTTATTGCCAGGGGGCGGGGCCACCTGGTGACGTCACCTGGTGGGGCCGCCCCCTTGTGACATCACAGACCCAGCATGCACCAGTTGGTGATGTCACATGGGAAAGATAATGTTACGCTGAGTAAATTGATACCCAAAATGTCGTGCTTCAAAATTGTATGCTTCATGGAATGGCGTCAAACTTTGACCGTTAAAAATATCCATAGGCGACGTTTAAAAATGTCTGCAGGTTACATGTTTACAGTTACAGAGGAGCTCTAGTGCTAGAATTATTGCTCTCACTCTAACGACCGTGTTGATACCTCACGTGTAGTTTGAACACGGTTTTCATTATGCGGGCGTGACTTGCATATGTATTCGCTTTTAGCGTCAATGTACCGACCTACAATGACTCCTATTTGCGCTAAGTGGTTAAAGGATTTTTTATTGTATCACTTTAAAATCACTGCTGCTGTAAAAACGATCTTTTCAAAAAAATATTTTTGCATTGATACTTGTTCCCCAGGGCAGTACCTGGGCTCCCGTACCCTTTTTTATGGCCAATAACTTGCATATAAGCCTTCAAAATGGGCACTTTTGTTTTTTTAAGTTCGGGTCCCATAGAGTTTATTAGGAATCGGAGTTCGGGTCCAAATCCAGTTTGAGAGTTGTAGTACAAACTAAACGGGAGGGGGGGGGGGGGTGTTCGGCCCAAATTCCCTATTACATTGGTGGTCAGTGTAGAAATATCTCCTTATAATAATGGTCAATGTAAATTCCCCTTTTACATTGGTGGTTATTGTAGAATGTCCTATTACAGAGGTGGTCAGTGTAAATTCCCTTTTTACATTGGTGGTCAGTGTAGAATAACCCATTACATTGGTGATCATGGTAGAATCCCCCATTACAGTGGTGGTCGGTGTAGAATACCCCAACCACTAACACCATGACATTGTTTCCTGTACTGACAACAGGTGACTTTTTTTTTCTCCTCCCTCTGATCACCACTCCTGAGGGGGTTCTTCCTTCCACTGATGCCAGGGTATTAATTTCACTGACCAGAAATGGAATGATGCGATTTTGCACTATGATATACACTGCATAGTCCTGACCACTATGCTCAATGTACTGTTTAGAATGTTACATGACCATGACCTCTATATGCTATGCTACATTGTATGTTACATAATGCTGACACATTTGTTTATTTTCTCAACAGATACGCAGCTGTATAATTTGTAGCTATTTTTGATGAAGTTCTTCTTCAAGGTAGGCTCAGACAAAGTGCCAGCTCTCTGTCCTATATTCAGTTTTTTTTTATTAAAATGATCCTTTATGTTTATGTGTGTCTCTGAGACTCGCTTATAGCACAGTAATTAGGGAATATATTCTGGATACAGTGGGCTAGATTCAGCAACGATTTACGCCGGTGACTTGTTCTCAATGTTCCCCTATGGGGGAAGTTCCTCCACTGACTGCGCAGGCGCAAACTTCCCGACGGAAATCCCCGAACCTCGCCCAGCATCCAGGCTCATTCTTTAACATCCCCGTGGATTGGAGGATGTTAAAAAAAGAGCCAGGAGGCCGAGCGAGCGAAGCGAGCCGTCTGAGCGCAGCGAGGACGTGAGGCCGACTGGCCACTTTCCTCTAAGTCCACGTCGCCCTGGATGCCGGCCGCCGTTCGGGGATTTCCGTCAGCAAGTTTGCACCTGCTCAGTGCTTGAAGGAACTTTCCCGATGGCTGGAACCATCTCAGCGCATTAGTTCGCGCATGCGCTGGAACTTCCGTGATACCTGGAACCAGCACGGCAGATCACCGGCGTATCCATAGATACGCCACGTAAATTCAAAGCTGTGCCGGCATATCTTCTTTCTGTATTCAGAAAGCAAGATACGCCGACATTAGTCTAAGATACGACTGGCATAAGTCTCTTGCGCCGTCGTACCTTAGGGTGCATTCTCACGCTGGCCGCTAGGTGGCGCTTCCGTTGTTTTCGGCGTAGAGTATGCAAATTACCTAGTTACGCCGATTCACAAACGTACGTGCGCCCGGCGGTACTTTTTTTATGTCATTTGAGTAAGACTTTTTCGGCGTAACGTTGCTCCTGCTATTAGGTGGCGCAGCCAATGTTAAGTATGGACATCGTTCACGCTTCGAAATTTTAATTTTTTGCGTCATTGCGTAAGTCGTTCGCGAATAGGGCTGGATGTAATTTACGTTCAAGTCTAAACCAATGACGTCCTTGCGACGTCATTTGAAGCAATGCACACTGGGATATGTACACGGACGGCGCATGCGCAGTT
This sequence comes from Rana temporaria, assembly GCF_905171775.1. Taxonomy (NCBI): domain Eukaryota; kingdom Metazoa; phylum Chordata; class Amphibia; order Anura; family Ranidae; genus Rana; species Rana temporaria. Next base: position 140,759,522 of record NC_053497.1, read on the forward strand.
CGTAAAACACGTCAATCACGTCAGGTCATCACATATTAGCATAACACACGCCCCGTTTCACATTTGAATTACGCGGGCTTACGCCGGCCCCACTTACGATACGCCGCCGCAACTTACGGAGCAAGTGCTTTGTGAATACTGCACTTGCTCCTGTAAGTTGCAGCGTAGCGTAAATACGATACGCTGCCCTGCCGTAAGAAGGGGCGCAGCACACCATGGTGGTATGCCTCATTACCGAAAGAAATCAACAAAAACCCGATACTGGGAAACACAGTGAAGACATGTGTAACAGCTTTTTACATGATGGGTATGGATCCCAGGACCTCCCCATTATATCCAGTACTGGGAAACCCCCTTTTTCCCATGGGGTATGAAGATGGAGCTTTTCGACACCTAAGGGTGTAGACAGGTAGTGAACTATATTCGAAGGGGAAGATGGCTCACAATAGCTGAATTGATGGAACAAGAGGGCGGATTCCGTCTAAAGTTTTGGAACGCACTCCAGATGGTTCACTTCTTGAACACACTACCAAACCCGGGGGTTTTCGAAAGACCATTCACGAGATTCGAGAAAATGTGTAGCGAGAGGGGAATACTAAAACACACTCTCTTAATAAGCTATGATTTGCTGGTACAGCCAGGGAACCACCCTTTGAAGTGTGTTCAAGATTGGGAACAGGAACTAAAAAAGATATTTAGTATGGAACAGCGACAACGTATGTATAAACGAACGTTTAAAACATCAATATGTGCAAGGACACAAGAGACAAATTACAAGATCTTCGCGAGGTGGTATAGGACACCGGAGAGATTAAACAAAATCTTTCCAGAAGTGTCAGATAAATGCTGGAGGTGCCAGGGCAGTAAAGGGACGATGCTACATATATTCTGGGACTGTCCCCTGTTAAGGAGCTTCTGGCGGGAGATAAAAAGGATACTTCAGACATGTTCAGAATATGAGATACCGGAAGACCCAGAATTTTATCTTCTACACGTGTACCAAATCCAAGAGGAAGCGTATAGGGAGACAAGCCTAGGTCATCTATTAGATGCAGCAAAAGCGTGTATAACAAAGAAATGGAAGTCACCAACTCCACCCACAATAGAGATGTGGATAAACAAAGTAAAAGAAATCAGTAAACTAGAAGAACCAGTACAGACAGCACAACATCAAAAGGAAAGATATTTAAGAATTTGGACCTTCTGGAAATCCTTTCTGGACTCCAGGGTTTGAACATGAGGGGGGGAGAGCGGGAGCGCGGGATAATGGAGAGAGCTCAGATGAATTTTCCCTCCTTTTTTTTTTTTTCTCCTTTTTTTATGTCTATATTTTTACTTTTTTTACTTAATTTTTTTTTTCTTCCCTTTCCCAGCTGTGTAGTGGTGCTTTGGATGGTACCCATAGGGTAGAGGGGACACATAACGGTATGCAGTTGCATGTTTAGTGGATTTATTTGAGTTGTGCATCATAATAGTATCATCATAACAGTATTATGCACCACTACAATTGTATAATGTATTATTAATTTGTATCCAAATAAAAAGCTTTAAATCAAAAAAAAAAAAAAGAAGGGGCGCAGCTACCTGAATCTAGCCCAAAGCCTGTGAAATGTGTGCAGTTTGTACTATAATTAGGCTCAGACTCTATTTTAGGTTAATTTCCGAATTTTTCCGAATATTCAAAATTCAAAAATTCGGAAACTAATAATAATAAATAGCAACAATAATAATAATAATAATAAAAACGTATTATTATTATTTAGTTTTCATTCGATTTGTTTAGATGTGGCATTCTTTATTTCGGATAATTCGTAACTTTTGTATTTGTTACGTTCACTAACAGCCAAATTTGAAAGGAAATTCCAATACCTATAATTTAATAGTTATCATTAGTCAGTTATTTCTTATTTTCAGATTTTCCTTTCTTATTTTCAGATTTTCCTTTCTTATTTTCAGATTTTCCTTTCTTATTTTCAGATTTTCCTTTCTTATTTTCAGATTTTCCTTTCTTATTTTCAGATTTTCCTTTCTTATTTTCAGATTTTCCTTTCTTATTTTCGGATTTCAAAATTTTTGAATTTCCGAATTGTCGAATTTTCTAATTGAGAAATTAGAATTTTCAGAGTTTTCGAATTAACGAATTTCCAAATTTTGAATTTCCGAATGAAGCAATGCACATGTCTAGTTGTAGGCATTTATATAGCGCTAACACGTACGCATCACTTTACATACTCTAAGTATGCTCTCAAGGAGCTTACAATCTATGTGCCGTAACTAGAATCTTCAAGGCCCTGCCATGAAACCATGACACCTGATTTTGGCCCTTCCCTCCAAGCCTGTTGGCAGAACACCAGGGTCCAGTCACAAGTGTGACCTCTGTGACCTTTGTTTAGATATCGGGTCTTGACAGACCTCCTATGTTTCAGTTCTGAATGGGTAGTCAGTAATCGGTATGGATTCAGAAAAGGAATAGTGTAATTTACTGGCTTCTTCCATTATGACAGATCCCTCGCAGTGGCTGGTGGGAGAGGGGAGGGGGGACCTTAGTAGAGCTGTGGGGGGTGACTGAGGGGGAGGGGTGCAGGAGAGAGCACAAGGGGGCCAGGAAAGGGCATTTAGCGGCTACAGGAGAAAAATTGAGACATTGGTTCCTCTATATGTAGACGCCCTCACCGTTCCTCCTATCTAGGTGTACAGGGGGCCCCCGGGAGCATGGGAATGTGGCGCGACCCCTGTAGGTACACCCCAGGTCCCTATCTCTTATACATACATACACCTACTAGGGCCAATATAGACAGGAACCAACGATTCTTCCGGCGTGTCTTGAGAGTGTAAGAGGAAACTGAAGTACCAGGAGTAAACCCATGCAAGCACAGGGAAAAACATGCAAACTCCATGCAGGTAGTGTGCTAATCAGTGTGGGGTGAGGGTGGGGGTGATTGGCATTGCTGACACTGAGGATTATGGAATACAAACTGTATGATGGAATAATGTGATCAAAAATCTGATCTATTCTTCAGTATATGTACTATTTATTTTCTGACTAAGGGGTCTCTTTATAAAATATAAAGTATTCACACAGTCATTCAGAAATAATAATGCGTCAACTCCATCTAGTGTCCATAAAGCTTTATTTTCCTGAAATACCTCCATTGTGAAAATACAACAGTATGGCCACTAGATGGAGCTGAAGATCATAGGAAATAAACATTATCATATTATTTTTAAACAACAGTGCAGCGCTTAAAACTAAACACACTGGAGTACCTATATAGTGAAAATATATAGGTATTCTGATGATACCACAAATATCACTTCATATGTGAAACCAATACTAATCATGGAGTGCATAAACCCCTACATTTTGTAAAACAATAAAAAATGGATTTCATATGAAAATATAATAAAAATGTTATATAGAAAAATTATAGTAGAAATTAGTCCATAAAGTCCCCACAATGTAAGTGCTTCATAAAAAGTGCTCAAAATGAATCCACTCCTCTGTGCTCAAAGGATTCAAGATGTGCCCCCCCCCCCCCCGCAGGAATATTGATCCTATGAACAGCTTTCTAGCCTCACCATGGGCTATAATAAGACAACTCCTTGCTCCCAGGTGGCCAGTGATTTACCAATGATAAGTAGTAGAGAATGAAAACTGCTAGTGCTTATATATCGTTTAAAAAGCATTTATTTGCATACAAAGCAATGACAAGATACTCATGTTTTTCTGGTGCTACAAATGCACCAGTCTGTAAACAGTAAAGATAAAATCCGTGTTTGGGAATCACCTCTCCAATTCACACAAGCCCTGCTGGCACTTCTCATGGAAAAAACCTAGTCCTAGTAGAGCTGCAGATTAATCGTCAAGAATCGTTATCGCAATCTTTTTCCCGTTGCGATTCTTGACACAGGGTTTCACAATCTTTGACATGAAAATAATTTTCTCTCTGCACTTTGGTATGCAAAGAATTTCCTCTCTGCTCTCAGCCAAAAGTCAAAGTCTGGGCAATCTGCCAAGTCTGGGCAGCCTGCCAAGTTTTGAAAACATTCTTTATCAGTGGAAAGTTAAGTCTAAACATTGTATCACATTGACTTTTACATCAAAGGAATAAACTTCTGTAGGTAAATTTAGGAACGTTTAACCACTTAAAGTGGATGTAAACCCCCAAATTTTTTTTTTGATGTCACAATGTAGAGTATAAGATTTCCTATCATCTGTGCCCAGTCTTGCCACACAGAGTTAATCCAGCGCTGAGCAATCCTCTTTTAATGTTCAGTGAAAATTAACAGAATTCCAGATAAAAACTTGCCAAAATTATAAAGTCCGTTTCTCTGTTCTTGCTTTGTGTTACAGGTTATTTACATATCTAGCTTGGACATGTTTATTATATGTTATGTGATGTTTATCATAATATGAGGTGATCCAAAGTTCATTGTATATTACCAGGATATGTAAATAACCCGTAACACAAAGCAAGAACAGAGAAACGAACTTTATAATTTGGCAAGTTTTTATCTGGAATTCTGTTAATTTTCACTGAACAATAAAAGAGGATTGCTCAGCGCTGGATTAACTCTGTGTGGCAAGACTGGGCACAGATGATAGGGAATCTTATACTCTTAAACCAAACCTTTTTCTGACAGCTCTTTTCAAGTTAAAATCATTATTTTTTTTGCTAGAAAATTACTTAGAACCCCCAAACATTATATCATTTTTTAGTAGAGACCCTAGAGAATAAAATGGCAGTTGTTGCAATATTTTATGTTGCACTGTATTTGCGCAGCAGTCTTTTTTTAAATGCAATTTTTTTGGAAAAAATTACTTTAAAGAATATAAAAAAAAACTAGCCAGTAAAGTTAGCCCATTTTTTTTTTTTTTTTTGTATAAATGTAAACGATTTTACGCCGCGAGAATCATGATCTTCATTCTAAGCAAAAAAAATTGTGATTCTCATTTTGGCCAGAATCGTGCAGCTCGAAGTCCTAGTACCGCGATTGTCCATGTCCATCCCTAACGCGTGTCGATACAGGGTCTCAAATCTTCCTCAGGGGGATTACGTATCTTTTCCTGCTGCTACATGGACCAGCCTATTTTTGCTGGTGCTTCTGCTGCCTGCACAGTTTCTCTTCTTGTCCCTGGCCAACAGGGAGCAGAGAAGCAGCCGTGTGGGAAGAGCAGGGGAGAGAGGACACAGGATGATAGGGCCACAGCTGCTGGAAAAAAACTCTCTTAGTGGCGTGATTGCATGTGAGACGCTTCATTTGCAGGGTTTTGTCAGTGCTTGTGGCGCAAAGCAGTCCACCACAACACTCCCATCTTGCAGGCATTCCCCTTGCTGTGGGGTTGTCTATTGTCTGTCTGTCTGTAGGCCCTATTGTAGGAGAGTGATGGGTGGGGGGGTTGGTGATTTGTTTGCACCCCCACAAAAACTGGAGCACCCTATCCACTGCCCAGGACTGCAGAGGACATTGTAATTGGCCTGTGCAGCCTGGAAGAGAAAACAGACTGCTGAGAGCCATCTGGAACTATGTATGTATGTATGTAGTCAGATGTTCTCAAGCAAGCCAAGTACTGGATGGGATCACAAGTCCCAGGAAGACAAGCTGGAGGAAGATGAGAATGAAAAGAGAAGCCTAGACAGTCCCACATAGGATGTGAGTGGAGACCAGAAACTGGTCTGCTGAAATGGAGAGTAGCCTCTCATGAGTGTTCACTATGGTGTCAGAAAATGGTCTGCCATATCTTCTGCAAGATAAATTGTAGCCAATGTTGCCAGTTCCAAACAGCAGACAGCGAGAGGAGGCTTAAAGCGAATGTCCAGGGGGGGAATAGGTTATTAAAGGTATATGTGTGCACATAAATGCACTTTTCCTTTAGAAGTAAAACTTTGACATTCGGCCTCTTAGCCTGATCCTGACCTTGGTGTGGAGGAAAATGGAAAACATGGTAAATTTGTGATGGTGTTTAGTGTTTCAGGGTCAGTTTTAACATTCTGCAGCTTTCTTCTGCACGTAAACAGCCAAATAAATCGGAAGTGGGCTGTTATGTAAGGTGGCACTAATAAGCACTAGCAGCGCTGAATCACTTCCCCAATCTTATTTTAGATAAGAAGTAATGTATTTTATTATTGCACACTATGCAGGAACTGGTGCTTGGCTGTGCATTATAGTTTTATTCCAGTTTAGCTGGAAAGAGGAGAGTTTGTGACCAGTTAGAATGCAACTGTTTGTGAAAATGCTCTGACTCTTACTAATGTACACACGATAAAAAAACGATGGTTTTCCCAACGGAATTCCTCTCAAGCCTGCCTTGCATACACACAATCACACAAAAGTCCAGTGAACTTTTAAATTCCAAGAACGCGGTGACGTAAAAAACTACGAAGAGCCGACAAAATTAAGTTCTATGCTTCCGAGCATGCGTCGAATTGTTTCCATGCATGCACAGTTTTTTTCCCATTGGAAAAACATTTAGACAAACGGTTTTCCTGGTTTTCCCACTAGGATTTTTTCCTGACGGGAAAAAAGAGATCCTGCTCTCTTCTTTTTTTTTTTTTCGGCAGTTTTCCCATCGGAAAAACTGCGATGGAGCATACACACGGCCGGGATTCCCGCCGAAAAGCTCTCATCGCAGTTTTTCAGATGGAAAATCCGTTCGTGTGTACGCGGCAATAGGCCTGTTTCACATCTGGGGGTAGTAAAAACAGGTGGATGATCCGCTGCTACCACCCCCATGACCGCCCATTTAAAGTCTACAATACAGCTGGAGGGTCTGTTCACAAGCCACGGTCACATCAAATTGCATCAAATTTAACGTGGCCTGCAACACCCATCAAACCTGGCCATTCAAGTCAATAAGGCTGTAATCATGGGCGTACCATAAGGGGTTGCAGGGGTCACAATCGCAACCCCACCTCTAGTTCCAGGGGGCCCCTGCAGCAGCCCTGTCATATTATCATATCCTCCACAAAGTCCAGCTCCAATCTTCCCAAGGGCCCCACAGCCATGCTCCAGTACTGGGTTTCCACTTTGCCTTCCACGGTACACACCCCTCCGTTCTCATTGGCTGGAGACAAGCTGTGAGCTATTTCCTGAACGGAGAGGAGCACATGGTAAGAACAGTCCAGGGTAAGGTGACCAGATTTTTAAAATGAAATCCGGGGACATATTTTTTTTTTTACTAGTAATGGCAGCAATCAGCGACTTTCTGACCATCGCGGCCTGCCTCACAGCCTATCAAGTCTTACTCTCTGGGCCCCGGCTACTACTGGGTGGGGAGCGGAGGAAGATCATTCTGCCAGCGAAGGCAAGAAGATAAGCAGGCAGGCAGCTGGCCGGGACTTAAAGCGGAGCTCCACCCTAAAGTGGAACTCCCGCTGATCGGAACCCTCCCCCCTTCCGGTGTCACATGTGACACCTTTCGGGGGGGAGGGGGGTGCAGATGCCTGTCTAAAGACAGGTATTTGCACCCACTTCCAGCCACAACAGTCTCGGGTAGACTGCGGGCATGACGTCACCTTCCGCCCCCCCGTTGTGTGCTGGGAACACTCGGCTCCCAGTACACAGCGGGAGCCAATCGGCAGGCGCAGCGTGACTCGCGCATGCGCCGTAGGGAACCGGGCAGTGAAGCCGAAGCGCTTCACTTCCTGGTTCCCTCGCCTTGGATGGTGGGGGGAGCAGCAGAGTGATGAGCGATCGCTCGTCCTCTGCTGCGGACGGCGCTGGACTCCAGGACAGGTAAGTGTCCTAATATTAAAAGTCAACAGCTGCAGTATTTGTAGCTGCTGGCTTTTAATATTTTTTTTCAGCGCACATCCGCTTTAAGCCAAGGCAGAAGAACATGCGAGCGGAGCGGAATGGGCATGCACCTGAAACTGAAGAAATATTCTCTCTGCTCCGACATGATCAGAAAGGGGCACAGATAATAGAAAAACATCCACCCCCCTAAGCTAGTAGGAGCACTGACTGTCTTTGAAATTGCCCAAGCCCCTGTTCAAATCCAATCCGGGGACAAAACTGGGGACAGACTTGGTCCGGGGACAGTGTCTTCAATCCGGAGACTGTCCCCTGAAACCGGGGATGTCTGGTCACCCTAGTCCAGGGGCCAGGTCAACTTTTGCATCGGGGCCCACAAGCTTCAAGCTACGCCTCTGGCTGTGATGTAACCTTCAGCCAAATGCTTGGCTCATGATTGTGGTGCACTAGTCCCATTGCTCAACTGCATGTTTTTTCTTCCCCCTGACGGCCTGCCAAAAGTCTGCACTGCAGCCGGAGGAGGTGTTTTGCTTGTATTTTTTAGGTTACTTTGCAGTAAAGTAAGGAAGCAGAAACCCCTGTAGTATATTAGTGTACTTTTACTAAACAATAATGCTGTGCATACAAACTACTTTCAATTGTAGGAAAGCAATACACTAGTATTATAAATATGCATACAACACACACATGCACACTTTATCTTTTTAAGCAAATGAGCATTAACAAATGTCTGTATGCAATACGGATGCACTAAAATAGTTATAGTTTGTGATTTCCATAACAAACTCCATGCTCTTCTCAAGTGATTGCAGGAAACCGTGTGCTCTTATAGTCAGAACCCGTACCCCCAGGCCAGGTGCATGAATTAGGGAGCACCCGCCACTGCTTGTAGTGTAAATTTCGCATTATCCCCAGGTGAAGTTGCGTCTTTGGTCTTGTGAAGTCCCCCTCTGGTAAGAATGTTCCTTGGTGTTAGGGAACCCCCTTCCTTCTACCCAGGTCTACTCTGGTCTGGCTTAATATAGAGCTCTCTTCCATAGTCTTGCATAGTACTAATTGGTGGACCTATTTTATCTATTCAAATCTGACTCACCCTTTCAGGATTGGATATTTTCCAATACACTTTAGTTATCATAACTTAACCTCTTTACGTGAAGTCTATCCAATATTAAGATCAATCCTACCAGAGGCGTAACTATAGGGGTCACAATTGCGACCTGGTCCAATGCTTCAGGTGGCTGCCCTGTCACATTTGTCTACACCTGAATGAGAGAGGTTGTGGAGCGACATATAGAGCAACTGATGCTGTGCATTCTTCTCCCTGCAGCCACTGAATGGAGAGGAGGAGAAGCATGCATTCAGCAGCTGCAGGGAGGAGAAAGCAGAGCATTGGTTGTGCTATATGCCACCACGCCGCTCCTCCTATCTATCCTGGTGCTAGGGGTTTCTGGCAGCCATCGGTTGCTTGGACTTCTGGCTCTGCTTCCCAGCTCTGCCCCTAACTCTGTGTAGCGGATGGTTGCTACTAGTTACTTACATCCACCATATCACCCTGCTGCCAGACCTCCATATATCACTCTGAGACGATGAACAGTCATTTTGCTTTGTTTTATTTTTGTTTATTTGGGGGATATAACTTGGTTGGGGAAAGGGGTTATGGGATGCCCATAGGACAGATCACTTTGCCATCATAGATTAAAGAATTACTGAATGAACAGAGTTTTGAAGAACTGATGGACTCTAGCATTCACAGTCTCCTGCAGGCTGTCACTCCTCCTCTGCACTGACTCCCGCAGACTATTGCTCCCAGAACTCTTCTCCTCCTGCACAAACTTCACTGGGCAATGCTAGTTCCTCCACCCCATCATCTTCACATTACACCAGGGATCACTCTGATTGGTCCCAGGTGCTCACTGAACATGCTGTCTTGTTAATTGGCCAGTACCCCTTGTTGCGGTCTAGTTGATTAGCAGCTCAAGTTAGTTGGTGAACTACCGATCCCAGCTAGCCTGACTTGCAAATCCTGTGCCCGCAGGCCACATCGATTTGACACAAAACCCCACAGTCTTGGCCTTGCACCCAGCTTCCTTGGCATGCCTCCTTCAGATATCCACTGTGACTCACTCACCAACCTTCTTCTACCCTGAGTCCATGGTGAAGAACTTAACCGGACATGCGTACCGACTGCTTCTCTGTTCCAGGACACCTCCTCCATGACCGTTTAAGGGTGAGGCTCCATCCCAGCTCCCGAGCTCCTCCACCGAGGCACGCACCACCCCCAGATGGTGGTGGGCCTCCTGCTTGCAGCCTAACACTCCATTCTCCCAGCCAACGACTCCCCTCCAGTGGGCTGGACCTGAGCTTAACCACTTCCCGCCCAGTCAATAGTTAATTGACGTCCGGGAAGTGGTTGTGAAATCCTGACTGGACGTCTATTGACGTCCTGCAGGATTACATGTAGGCGCGCGCCCGTGGGGGCGTGCAGCACGGCGATCGGTGATGCGGGGTGTCAGTCTGACACCCTGCATCTCCGATCTCGGTAAAGAGCCTCCGGCGGAGGCTCTTTACCACGTGATTAGTCGTGTCCAATTACAGCTGATCATGATGTAAACAGGAAGAGCCATTGATCGACACTTCCTCACTCGCGTCTGACAGACGCGAGTAGTGGAGAGTCGATCGGTGGCTCTCCTGACAGGGGGGGTTCGCCCTGATTGTTTATCAGTGCAGCCCCCCTTGGATGCCAACACTGGACCACCAGGGAGTGCCCCCCAGTGCCCACCTATCAGTGCCCATCTGTGCCATCCATAAGTACCTATCAGTGCCACCCATAAGTGCTGCCCATGAGTGCCCATCAGTGCTGCCTATGAGTGCCCATCAGTGCAGCATATCAGTGCCGCCTATCGGTGCCCATCAGTGCCACCTCATCGGTGCCCATCAGTGCCCCCATATCAGTGCCCATAATTGAAGAAGAAAACTTACTTTTTTATTAAAAAAAAGCTCCCTGTCACTCAAATTCCCAGCCCTGCCCCTCTTTCAGAACATTCTCCCTGGAAGCAAGGGAGGCGCCCAAGAACTGAAGCACAGGTGGTCACACCCACTGATACACTAACCACTCCCTGCCCCCAGATCAAAAACATGCAGTCATAAATTTACCTGCCTGGCAGCTACCATAACAAATATCTTCACTTCTAGCACCTACCTATGGTAGAGGGTGCTACAGTCGCTTTCTACTTCTTGGTTCCAGGCTAATCCAGCCGGGTAAGGTAGGAGACTTACTTTCCCCAGTTCCAGTAAGAAAGTCTAGAAAATATATTCTCTGCTACAGCATATGGTGTGTCTAGTTGTCCTAATGTAACACTGTCCTCCCCTCCTATAATACTGTCCCCCTCCTGTCATACTGCCACGTCATACTGCTTTCCCACCTGTCATACTGCCCCCCTTCTGTCACACTGTCCCTGTCACCCTGCCCCCTTTTATACGGCCCCCCATTTCTCATACTGCTCCCCCTGCACACTGGCCCCCATCATACTGCCCCCCACCTGTCACACTGCTCCCTTATGTCATACTGCCCCCCCCTGCACAAACACATTCACTTACACTTGTCACACTGCTCCCTGCCCCGTTATGCTGCTCCCCCTCCTGTCATATTGCCCGCTTCTGTGGATACTGTATCGCACCTAAGCCTGGTCCTCCAGTATCTCACTTCCACACCCGGCACTCTCCTTCCTCCAGCATGAGCCACAATCCACTCAGTTTATTCTCGAAATCTATGTTATTTCAGTGGCGGTGCGAGAGCCAGAGGGGCAACGCTCCAGCGCCCTCTATAGATGCACCGACACTGCTCTCATAATTATTCTGTTCTCCAGTCCTTGCTGTCTTTCTTCTCTACTTTTGGAATCTCAGCAAGTTTTTATTTTAAGTGCCCAATGAAGTGCTGTGTTGTGTATGTAATTGGATCTTGTTAAAAGCGGCAACATGCATGGACTGTACATAGTCTTCAAATGCTGTAATTTTCTCCTCTAGGACATCTGTGCCAACTTTGTCATCTTCCACGACACACTGGATTTGCAGCTTCTTGATAGTGTACCCAACAGGAACAAGCTTGAATGATCCCCAAACCAAGCCATCCATCTGAATACTTCGAACATATTCTTCTAATTTTGCCATGTCTGTTTCATCATCCCATGGTTTCACATCAAGCAGGATGGAAGATTTGGCGATAAGTGCAGGCTTTTTTGAATTCTTTGATTCATATTGTGCCAAAAGTTTGTCTCTGATTCTCTTTGCTTCTTCACTTTCCTCTTCATCATCTGAGCCAAACAAGTCAATGTCATCATCGTCATCTTCTTTAGCATCCTTAGGTGCACTATCTGTTGTGTCTTCAATATTCACTGGACCATATTTGCCCATGGGTTTCTTCACTCCAGGCAAACTAGCTTTTTGCTTCTCGTATGACTTTATGTAGTTATACCAATGTAAAGCATGGAAAAGCTCAGCAGGGGGAGTGCCTGAGAGTGCCTTAAATACTGCAATATCAGCTTGGGAGGGAACATACCCCTCGATGTAGCTCTTATCAGCCAGGAGGAACTCATTCAGCACCTTGAGGCCGGTGGTTGCTTTGAGATTTCCGAAACCCATTACTGCACCTCTCACTCGATAGACGCATGGAAGAAAGCGCCTCTTCTCTACTTTTAACTCTCTACTTTCTACACCACCACCTCCACCCAGTACCTCATTCACTGCTCACAAGATGCCAATCACTTCAAAAACAAGATTGATGCAATTTATGGAGGCATCTCCACTGCACATACATCTATCCCACTTAACATTCCCTGTACAAAACCACCCTCAAAACTTTCCTCTTTTTAGCTTGCTACTACCTAAGAGGTTGCTAAAGTTTTCTCAGAAGCCCGCCTTACCACCTGTCCCCTGGATCCTGTTCCCTCACAACTACTACGGTCACCCTCTTCTTTTATCCTATGCTCCTTCACTCACATCTTCAGTCTCTCACTCTCTCCTGGCACCTTCCCCTCCCCTCGAAAATGTGCGCTGTTCACCCCCATATTAAAAATGCCCTCACTGAACTCCACCAACCTGAGCAACTTAAGACCCATCTACTTGACAACTTTACATCAAAACTTTTAGAATGCTTAGTCTTCAACTGTCTGAGCTCCTACTTCACTGACAACAACCTTCTTGACCCCTTAGGCCGCGTACACACGGTCGGACAAAAGACAGAATCAAGTCGACGCATGCTTAGAAGCATTGAACTTCGTTTTATTCAGCACGTCGTTTGTTTGACGTCACCGCGTTCTGACCCGATCGGTTTTTGGAACGATGGTGTGTACGCACATCAGACCATCAGGCCACTTCAGCGGTGAACCGATGTAAATGGCCCGTCGGACCATTCTCATCGGTTTGGAACGACCGTGTGTACGCGGCCTTACAGTCTGACATACTCCACTGAAACTGCCCTACTAAAACTCATGATGATTTACTAACTGCCAAAATAGGCACCACTACATACTCATACTACTAGACCCCTCTGCAGCCTTTGATACTATTGACCATCCCCTCCAACTCAAAAAACTCCACTCTCTTGGCCTTCAAGACTCTGTTCTCTACTGGTTCTCCTCCTAACTATCACAACACTTTTTCAGTGTTACCTATAACTCTATCTCCTCCTCTCCACTTCCTCTTTCTGTAGAGGTCCCCCAAGGATCTGTCCTCGGACCCCTCCTCTTCTCCATCTACACCACATCCCCTGATCACTTGATAAACTCCCCTGGCTTTCAGTACCATCTCTAATGCAGACGACACACAAATCTACTCTCTACTCCTAACCTCACTCCTTCAGTCTCCTCTCGCATTTCTAACTGACATATCCGCATGAATGTTCTTCCTGCCTGTGCCCCCTCACCTGAAGATCAATCAACAACCATCAGTCCCTTTCCTCATGCCAGAGTGCTAGGTTTAATCCTGGTCTCTAACCTGTCCTTTCAGCCCCAAATCCAATCACTGTCCAAATCTCGCAGACCTCACCTACGTAACATCTCCAAAATAAGCCCCTTTTTAACTGTTGAAACCACTAAGCAACTTATTTACTCCCTGGTTATCTCTCACCTTGACTATTGTAACTCCCTCTTCATTGGTCTATCTCTCCGCAGGCTATCCCCCTTTCAGTCTTTCATGAATGCTGCTGCCAGACTCGTCCACCTTTACCAACCGTTCAGTGTCTGCCAATCCCTCCACTGGCTTCCCATTGTCCAAGGAATAAAATGTAAAACACTAACAATAACTTACAAAGCCATTTACAACTCTGCCCCGAGCTACAGCATGGATCTTGTTTCCAAAGATCACCCAACCTTTCCTTGCCGCTCCTCCCAAGACCTCCTGCCCGTCCACTGGAACACACTACCCCAATATGTCCGGCTATCCCCTACTCTGTCCGCTTTTAGGCTATCCCTGAAGACTCATCTCTGCCTATCCTGCCTTCAGTTAATAACTAAATCTTCTTTCTCCCATCAGTTCATCCCTAAGGGCTCTTTCACATGGGCGGCCCGTTCAGATCCGCCTGCCAGTTTTTTTTACGGACCTAAACGGGCGCTCTGTGCTCCTCTATTTAGCCGCGGATGTCAGCGGTGACATTCGACCCGCTCCGAAAAACCTACTTTTCCATCCATCTGGCGGATCGGATCTGGTGAACAAGGACAGACGGTCCATGTTCATCCGATCCCCCCCATAGGGGAGAGCGGAGAAAAGACAGGGCGGTCCCTGCACAGTGTGTGGGGACCGCTCTGTCATCCGCCGGCTCAGCAGGGATCAGCGGAGGTTCACGGAGCGGATCATTACTGATCCGCCCCATGTGAAAGGGGCCTTAGAGTTATTACCATTTGTTCCACCAGCCCCTCCCTATTAGATTGTAAGCTTGCAGGATCAGGGCCCTCCCAACCCTCTGGTATTTGAATTTGTCACTGTATTGTCTCCCTTTATATTCTAAAGTGCTGTGCAAACTGTTGGCACTATATAAATCCTGTATTATATTATGTTATAATTACAGTACCTGCTCTGTGCAGTGGTTTTGCACAGAGCCCCGATCCTTCTCTTCTCGGGTCCCCCACTGGTGCTCCTGGCACTTCCTCCTTGCTGAGTGCCTACCATAGCAAGTTGCTTGCTATGGAAGCACTCGTGCATGCTCACTCCCGACACACAGTGGTTTGGCCCCGCTACTACCTCACTGACTGTGATTGACAGCAGTGGCTCCCGCTGCTGTGTCTGAGCCTATTAGGAGGGAGAGAGCTGAGAGAGCCTCTGCTGGATCAAGATTAGACTTGGGTAAGTATTTAGAGGGGGAAACTGATTGCAGAAGGGTTTTTATCTTAATGCAGAGAATGCTTTAAAGTAAAAAAAAAAAACTTCTGCCTTTAGAACCACTTTAATTACAATGCGGAACATTTGGCTTTAGCATACTAATGAAGGCACCAAGAGGAAAAAACAATTGAGAGGCATAAGACAATCTTGTAAAAACAGATTTCTCATGCAAGTCTGAAAAATCACCAAACCTATACTATTCTATTTAAATATTCTGTATATTCTCTCTCTCTCTCTCTCTATATATAAATATTGAGATGGCCCACCCTTTGCAGCTATAACAGCTTCAACTCTTCTGGGAAGGCTGTCCACAAGGTTTAGGAGTGTGTCTATGGGAATGTTTGACCATTCTTCCAGAGGCGCATTTGTGTGGTCAGGCACTGATGTGGATTGGAGGTTCTGGCTTGCAGTCTTTGCTCTAATTCATCCAAAAGGTGTTTTATCCGGGTTGAGGTCAGGACTCTGTGCAGACCAGTCGAATTCCTCCACCCCAAATTCGCTCATCCATGCAGTGGCAACCAGTGGTAATTTTCTTGGGAGGGGGGGCGACAAACAGTAACACCACTGCCCCCCCCCCCACCTCTGGCTCTAATCAGGTGCCTAAAAAAAAACCCTTGCTTCTGTAATTTATGTGCCTGGCATCCTGAAATGGCCAGACACATGAATAGGGAGTTGCAGTCCAGGCACCCCTAATGAATGGGCTGCCACTGCATCCATGTGTTTATGGACCTTGATTTGTGCACTGGTGAGCAGTCATGTTGGAATAGGTAGGGGTCATTCCCAAGGATGAGCAAGTTTTGGGTGGAGGAACTTTACTTTACCTTACTGTGTGCGTGTATATATATGTGTGTGTGTGTGCCATACAAAGTGCCATCCATCAAGGGGACTGCAACCGCAAAATAAACAATTAGTTTATGATTTTGGTGTATTCGTTTAGGGGATAAACCATCTGTTTTTTCTGCCCACCAACTGCCTTTCTAAAGTCTACAATACAGATGGGGATCATGGGGGGGGGGGGGGGGGGGGGGTCCACATGCCGCAGATCCAATGGATAGGGAAAACTTAACACAGCAAGCCTAGTTGAAAAGTTACAGCTCCTGTCAAACTCGCCTATTTAAGTAAATGGAGCTGCACTGCAATTACATGAAAAAATGCTTGGCTCATGTTTGGTGTCCCATTATAAATTTCCACTCGGCGGGGAATTGAGGAGGTGGCAGGGTCACCTCCTGAGCACCTGAATGTGGCTTAGCTGCACTCTGAAAAGCAGTCCACCGGGATCACTTTGCAGAGAATCAAAAAGTGTGAACTACATACGGAAACCCCTTGTGTGTGTGTGTGCATCATGTTATCCCTGACATATATGAATTTGTTTTTAACGAAAAGCCCACCCAAAGCTGAGACTTGTATTCTAGGTGAATGCCAATTGCATGAATCACATCTTGGATTGTTACACCTCTCTGGAACTCTGGCAGTGGCGTCTCCCCCAATGGAGTCACCACACTGAAGTGATTACAAAGCCTAGCGTCAGTCCACCCAAAAGGGACGTTAGACTTTTGGATCGCTGTTGCTGAACTGAGTCATTTACTATCATACTTGTTATATTTCTCAAGATCTCCAGACCCTTCTGGAGTTACTAATTCCATCCTTCTGTCAAGGTAATTTCCAAGCCAAGCACTGGCATCATACTTGCTTTCTTTATGGCAAAAATAAATACATGTAGCATCCAGCCGTCACAATATAATGCCCTGGCTCTTGTCATTAGCAGAAGAGGTGGAGACTAATAGCTAAATTCAGGTAGAGTTAGGTCGGCGTATCAGTAGATACGCCGACCTAACTTGCGCCGTCCTATCTTAGGTTGCAATATTTCGGCTGGCCGCTAGGTGGCGCTTCCATTGCGGTCGGCGTAGAATATGTAAATCAGTAGATACGCCTATTCACGAACGTACGCCCGGCCACCGCAGTACATTTACGCCGTTTACGTAACGCATTAGCAGGCCTAAAGTTATTCCATCAAATAGTTGGAATAGTAATGTTAAAGTATGGCCGCCGTTCCCGCGTCGAAATTCGAAAATTTTACGTCGTTTGCGTAAGTCGTCCGTGAATAGGGATTTACGTTGTTTACGTCCACGTCGAAAATCAATAGGCCCGTGCGGCGGACTTAGCTGCAATGCACAGTGGGAAATGTAGGCGCACGGCGCATGCGCAGTTAAAAAAAAAGTCAATCACGTCGGGTCAAGCCTCATTACCATAAAACACCCCCCGTCAGACAAATTTGAATTAGGCGCCCTTACGCCCGCCCGCTTTAGGCTACGCCGCCGTAAGTTAGCAGGCAAGTACTTTTGTGAATCATGTACTTGCCTCGCTAACTTACGGCGGCGTAGCTTAAATGCCATAAGCTACGCCGCTTTAAAGTTGCGGCCATCTCTGTGGATCTAGCTATAACTCCGGCCTTTGGAGTCATTAAGACATATAAAAAGACAGAGGTTATGCAGCTCTCTGGCCTCCAAACACAAGTAAAATGTCTGCTTTGTCTTGGCTGGACATGCTTTAACTCTTATGCCGCGTACACACGACCGTTTTTCATGACGTGAAAAATGCAATTTTTTAAATTGGTCATTAAAAACAATTGTGTGAGGGGCTCCAGAGCATTTTTTCTCGACGTGAAAAATGGCCTTTAAAAATTTAGAGCATGCTCTATTTTTTCTCGTCGTTTTTCACATCGTAAAAACGGTCGGGAGTAGGCTTTAATGATGGGAAAAAAACGCGCATGCTCAGAAGCAAGTTATGAGAAGGGAAATTTGCATGTGTATGCTCCATGGCAGTGTTTCCCATAGGAAAACTGCTGGGAAAAAAAAACGCCGGGAATCACGGCAGGAAAAAAGAGAACATGTTTTTCCCGCCGGGATTACCAGCAGTTTTTCTGTCGGAAAAACTGCCATGGAGCATACACACGGACAGTTTTCCCGGCCAAAAGCAGTCATGGCAGTTTTTCCGAGGGGAAAACTGGTCGTGTGTACGAGGCATCAGGCTGCATTCACACTTGAGCTGAACATCTTTGGTCTTTTTTAAGTGTTTTTGTGCATCTTTGCAGGTGTTTTTGCCTGAGTTTTTTTTTATTCTAGTCAAAGCTAGTTGGTAGTGGGAAAAAAATTGCATTTTTTGTGGATTTTGTAGGTTGCCTTTTTTGAAGTCTATCTGGGCCAAAAACACTTAGGCCCGGATTCAGATACATTTTCGTATCCATCGGCGGGCGTAGCGTATCTCAGATACACTACACCGCCGTAACTCAGGGCGCAAGTTCCGTATTCAGAAAGAACTTGCACCCTAAGTTACGGCGGCGTAGTGTAAATGTGTCGGCGTAAGCCCGCCTATTTCAAATGTGGATGATGTGGGCGTGTTTTTTTTAAATTACTTGTGACCCCACGTAATTGACGTTTCTCACGAACGGCGCATGCGCCATCCGTGAACGTTTCCAAGTGCGCATGCTCCAAATTACGCAGCAAACTGTCAATGCTTTCGACGTGAGCGTAACTTACGTACAGCCCTATTCACAAACGACTTACGCAAACGACGTAAAATACGACGCTGTTCGTTCGTTTCCGACGTCCATACCTAACATGGCTTACCCCTGCTTTATGAGGGGTAACTTTACGCCGGAAAAAGCCTTACATAAACTACGTCAAAAAATGCGCCGGGCGGACGTACGTTTCTGAATCGGCGTATCTACCTAATTTGCATATTCAACGCAGAAGTCTAGGGAAGCGCCCCTAGCGGTCAGCGTAAATATTGCACCCTAAGATACAACGGCGTAGGAGACTTATGCCGCTCGTATCTAGGCAACATTGAGGCGTATCTGATTCTATGAATCAGACGCCGAGATGCGACGGCCCGCACTCAGAGTTATGACAGCGTATCTGGAGATACGCCATCGTAACTGCTTTCTGAATCCGGGCCTTAAAGTTTGTAGCTCATTAGAAGCTTGTGTTCTTATTTTAGCTTCAGGATCCAGGCAACACTACACTCAGGTGTGAACAGGCACAATTATAACCATGGTATTTAGGATGCTGAGTGTTTCAGAGCTTCAGGTATGAATGCAGCCTTAAAGGGTCACTAAAGGAATTTTTTTTAGCTGAAATGACTGTTTACAGGGTATAGAGACATAATAGTTAACTGATTCCTTTAAAAAATTATTAAAAATAGATAAAAAACAATCATATAATGTACCTACAGTTTAGTTTAGTTTTTGCTGTTGTTTCCTGGTTCTCTGTATAGAGCCAGAGAGAGGGCAGTGATAGTTTGTAAAACGAAACTGGATTGGTGCTGAGGGGTTTTAGACACACAGACCCAGATTCTGAAAGGGCTTATGACGGCGCAACGCCATGTGCGCCGTCGTAAGTCCTAATCTGGGCCGTCGTATCTATGCGACTGATTCTTAGAATCAGTTACGCATAGATAACCATTAGATCCGACAGGCGTAAGGCTCTTACGCTGTCGGATCTTAAATGCAATTTTTTTTCGCCGCTAGGTGTCGCTAGGTGTTCGCGAATTCCCGAACGTACGCGCGGTCGACGCAGTGAAGATACGATGTTTACGTTAGATTTGCGACGCGTAAAGTTGCCCCTGCTATATGAGGGGCAACCAATGTTAAGTATGGCCGTCGTTCCCGCATCGAAATTTAAAAATTTACGTTGTTTGCATAAGTCGTCCGTGAATGGTGCTGGACGCCATTTACGTTCACGTCGAAACCAATGACGTCCTTGCGACGTCATTTAGCGCAATGCACGTCGGGAAATTTTAGGGACGGCGCATGCGCAGTACGATCGGCGCGGGAACGGACCTAATTTAAATTATCCACGCCCCCTACCCGGATCATTTGAATTAGGCGGGCTTGCGCCGGACGATTTACGCTACGCCACCGCAACTTTACAGGCAAGTTCTTTGTGAAAAAGGACTTGCTTGTAAAACTTGCGGCGGCGTAACGTAAACAAGATACGTTACGCCCGCAGAGCTTTACACCGAGATACGAGAATCTGGGCCACAGTAATCACACCTCCTTGATTAGTCACCACAGTGAGAAATCCCCCAGTACTGTGGTGATCAGGAAACAGACAACCAGGAACCAGAACAGAGCAGAATTACAGCAACATCAAAGCAAAAACGAACAATGAGGACATGAAACCAGGACTGCAGTAAGGTAAAGGAAGCTATTTAGCTAAAAAAAAAAATCCTTTAGTGACCCTTTAAGCCCCGTACACACGGCTGGGGAAAACTGCAGTGAGAGCTTTTGGCCAGGAATCCCAGCCATGTGTATGCTTCCTCGCAATTTTTCCCGACAGGAAAATAGAGAACCTGCTCCCTATTTTCCCACCGGGATTCCCGGCGGTTTTAAACCCGGCAGTTTTCTTATGGGGAAACACTGTGAGGGAGCATACACACGGCCGGGATTCAGGGCCAAAGCTCTCCCCGCAGTTTTACCGACAGTTTTTCAGGCAGACTTGATCGGACTCTTCAGGCTCTTCTATGGAGCCGTGGATGTCAGCAGACACATGTCTGCCAAAAGCAGAGAGATGGGGGACCTATTCTCCATCCATCTGGAGGATCAGAAGGCATTGGATGGAAATGGACAGGGGGTGTGTTTCCATCCAATTGCAGCATAGGGGGCAGCAGAGCAGACCCAAACCTGTCATCCGCATTCTCAGCGGAGAGATCCACTGCTGAGTAGGGATGAGCTCCGGCGTGTTTGCACAGTCCACGTGCTGAGCCCGTCAGGAAGTCTGCACTGCGCTGCGCTAATCACAGGCAGTGAGACATTTCCTGATGTCTGCAGCCGAGCATCGGGACAATGTCTCCCGGCCTGTGATTAGCGTGGCACGGTGCTCAGAGGTTTACGTGATCCATGTGCAAGGGGCACCATGGGAGAGATTTACTAATAATGGAGCACCCAGAATCTGGTGCAGCTGTGCATAGTAACCATTTAGCTTCTAACTTCAGTTTTTTTAATTAAGCTTTGGAAATAAAACCTGGAAGCTGATTGGTTTCTATGCAGAGTTGCACCAGATTTTGCACTTTCTAGCCATATAGGTAGATTCAGGTAGAATGGAATAAAGTTACGGCGGCATAGCTTAGCGTGTTTAGGCTACGCCACTGTACGTTAGCTAGGCAAGTAATGATTCTCGATGTACTTGCCTGCTAATATACGGCGGCGTAGCCTAAAGCGGGCGGGCGTGCGTGCGTAAGGGCGCCGAATTCAAATCTGTGTTAGGGGGGCGTGTTTAATGGTAATAAGGTTTGACCTTACGTTTTTGACGTTTTGTTGGTACTGCGCATGCGCCGGGCGCCTACATTTCCCAGTGCGCATTGCGGCTAAGTACGCCACACGGGCCTATTGATTTTGACGTGGACGTAAACTACGTAAATCCCGATTCACGGACGACTTACGCAAACGACGTAAAAAATTCGAATTTCGACGCGGGAACGGCGGCCATACTTGACATTACTATTCCACTAGGGCCTAGCTCTAACTTTACGCGGCCTATCTCTTACGTAAACGGCGTAAAAGTACTGCATCGGCCGGGCGTACGTTCGTGAATCGGCGTATCTCCTCATTTACATATTCTACGCCGACCGCAATGGAAGCGCCACCTAGCGGCCATCCAAAATATTGCAATCTAAGATAGGATGGCGCAAGCCGTCGTATCTTAGATATGTTTAAGCGTATCTCTGTTTGAGCATACGCTTAAACATAAGTCGGCGTAGATTCTGAGTTAGGTCGACTTATCTACTGATAAGTCGGGCCTACCTGAATATACCTATTAGTAAATAACCCCCACATGTTAGATAAAAAAATGGAAAGTTTTTTAAATTTTTGTTTTTGTTTTTTTAGAAACTTTTAAACAATTAGGTGCCTTTTGAATGGAAGAAAACAGATAGGGTATGATTAACCAATCATGATTAGCTAGTGAAAGCATGTTATCTCTGCGCTAAATGATTGTCTCCCCAGGCTCACCAACTAATGGTAGCCTGCGACACACAGAGAATACAGAGAGGAGTGCGGACCAGGAAGCTTCCTTGTGTGTCTCAATGATGGATGACTGCCTGCAAAGCAGCCACCACTTCACTGCTAGCTGCTATCTGATAACAATTACACTATGTACTAATTAGTTACCTTGAGAGGTGCTCAAACTGATTACAGACATATTTTTCAAAGGATTTTGGTCCCACTCTGCAAAGACAGGCCTCATTAAAAAGAGAACAGAAAATCAAACAAGAGCAGAGAATTAAAACATGGACTGTATGAATACCAAAATGACTAATGGGGGACGACGCTTACTATGAACGATGGAAAAGACCGCAGCAAAAGAAAACCTGTCATGAAAGAAAGAGAGCTCCCTTAAAATGCTATTTATCTGGCTGTCCCTATATTAATATGTTGTTGCAATAGAGGGTCGGGGGTCATGCAGCCTCATAGGACAATCAGAAGAGAACTAAAACTCCTTCTACAAGCTTTAACCAGACACTGATAGATGTCATAAGACTGCTATATACTGCTGATGAGAAAAGTTATTTAGCAGTTTATATTTACTAAAAACATTGCATTTCCATGTTCTGTGTACTGTGGGAGACCAGATACAGTAAAACCTTGGATTGCAAGCACAATTTGTTCTGGAAACATGCTTGTAATCCAAAGCACTTGTATATCAAAGCAAATTTCCCCATAAGAAATAATGGAAACTCAGATGATTCCACAACCATTTATTCACAAGTTCTTCAGTTTATAGTCCATATAAAAAGATTATAGCAATGTGATAAGTTGTGTAACCATAAAATGTCCCTCCACAAATGGAAACCTCAAGGGGATTAGAAGCAAGATTCAGTAGGAGCTACATAGTATTAAAGAGAAGAGGGGCGCCTCTAAGTGTAGCATTATAGTTACATTTAATGAAGGTACAACATTTAGCAACTCACATGGTTGATGATTAAAAGAGGCACATCTAAGTATGCAGCCATCTGGGGTAAAGCCGTCCACATAGAGCGTCCCCCGCACCGCCGGCTCTCACTGCTGTCAGTCTGCAATCGTGACTGGGAAGACTACCCTGCAGGAGAGCGATCTGAAAGCAAGGCCTGAATTGCTCGTTGAGCGCAGCGTGGAAGGGATGACATAGATGGCAGTGCGGAGAATGGTCTATATGGACAGCTTTACCCCAGATGGCTGCATACTTAGATGTGTCTGTTTTATTTATAAGCCATGTGAGTTGCTAAATATTGTACCTTCATTAAATGTAATCATATTGCTACAACTGGAGGCGCCTCTCTTCTCTTTTATACTCAATTGTGACATGACGACACTACTTGTATATCAAGGTCTCTGTAGCCTCTTCTCAGGTATTCCCTGGTGTTCACAGGTCTGCCCATAGCCCTGCATTGGATGTGAGGATGCTGAGGGACAGTCCACTGCTAGAGCAGAGGAAGGCCCCTTTCACACGGTGGGACCGTTCAGGTCCGCCTGTCAGTTTTAGCGGCGGATCTGAACGGCAGCTCCATGCAATCCTATGGAGCGTCGGATGTCAGCGGAGACATGTCCGCTGACATCTGACCCGATCCTATCTGCCAAAATCAGACGGATGGCGATACGTCCCTATCCGTCCATGGCGGATCGGAACGGGTGAGATCTGATGACATGCTGTCCGTTTTCATCAGATCTCTCTATAGGAGACAGCGGCGCTGCACAAGCCCCTCCCCGCTCAGTGAGCAGAGAGGGACTTGTCATCCGCTGAGCTGGCGGACTCCATAGCGACGGATTCCACCTTGTGTGAAAGTAGCCGAAAGCTCCAGTTGCTGGCGAAGCAAAGGATCGGGTAAGTAAAACCTCTTTTCTTGGTCCCCTAAACCTCAACCAGCATTTAACGCCTGCAGTGCGGTGGCCTCCCCACTGCAAGGTAGAATTTTTCTTTAAGGCAGATCTTCAGAAAAGCCACCACCCTCCTCAAGCCACATCCCTATAAACAAAGCTCCCCAACTGTCCTTTATTTGGAGGTACTGTACCTCACTTGGGACCAAATTCCACTGTCCATCTATTTGGTCTGATACATAGACCTCCATAAAAATATACCAGTTTGATACCAAAAGGGTTTTCTACACTAAACCTTTTATCCAGCCTCTAAACCAGTGGTCTCCAAGCTTTGGCCTGCGGACCGGATGCAGCCCTCTGCATCCCTTTATCCAGCCCTTGGCAATTCCTCTCACTGATATGAAGTGCTATTCCTCCCACTGATACAGATGATGGGGCACTATTTTTTTTTTAACTGACAGCAATGATGGGGCACTATTCCCTGCACTGATATGGATGATGAGTAACCATTCATTCCACTGACACCAATGATGGGGTAGTATTCCTTCCACTAATACGGACGATAGGGTAGTATTTCTTTCACTGACACTAATGATAGGGCACTATTCCTTACACTGACACCAACAATGGAGCATTATTCCTTCTACTGACACCATCGATACCCATTATAGGGCACAATTCCTCCTATACTGACCACACATGCTATGTAATTTTTTTACTCCCAATGACCACGGTCCGGCCCCCCTAAAGTCTGAAGGACAGTAAAATGGCCCCTTGTTTAAAAGGTTTGGAAACCCCTGCTCTAAATTATTGAATTTGTACATTTTTTCCACTAAAATAGAAGAGTAATAGCACTTTTTCAAAAAGCTTTTTAACTCTTGAGTCCAGTTGCGTGGTAAGCCCTATATATTTTTGGTACTAATCTGCCTTCAGGGGAGCTGGACCAGAAACCGGTCATGGATAATAGACATGAAAGCTTAGGTCTAGAGCATTTTTTTCTATTTATTTAATTAAAAAAAAATACTTGTGGTTTAACCAGTGGCAGCAGCTCCATTAGGGACGCAGGGGCACCGCTCCCCTTTCCATGTGTCCGGCCCCCTAATCTACTTGCGGGGCACTGGGTTTAGCTAATAATGTTTTCAATGATTCTGCATGGACTGTAGAGCTGCACGATTCTGGCTAAAATGAGAATCACGATTCTTTTCCTTCGAAGATAGATCACGATTCTCGTAGCGTAACATCATCTTTCACATTAAAACAAAAAAAAAATTGCATTTGAAAGACCGCTGGGCAAATACAGTGTGACATAAAATATTGCAGCAATTGCAATTTTTTCCCCCTAGGGTCTCTGTTAAAATATATATAATGTTTGGGGGTTCCAAGTAATTTTCTAGCAAAAAATATTGATTTTAACTTGAGAAACAAGTGTCAGAAAAAGATTTGGACTTTAACCACTTAAGACCCGGACCTTTGGGCAGCTAAAGGACCTGGCCAGTTTTTGCGATTCAGCACTGCGTCGCTTTAACTAACAATTGCGCGGTCGTGCGACATGGCTCCCAAACAAAATTGGCGTCCTTTTTTTCCCACAAATAGAGCTTTCTTTTGGTGGTATTTGATCACCTCTGCGGTTTTTATTTTTTGCGCTATAAACAAAAATAGAGCGACAATTTTGAAAAAAAGGCAATATTTTTTACTTTTTGCTATAATAAATATATAAAAAAAATGTTTTTCCTCAGTTTAGGCTGATACGTATTCTTCTACCTATTTTTGGTAAAAAAAAATCGCAATAAGCGTTTATCGATTGGTTTGCGCAAAATTTATAGCGTTAACAAAATAGGGAATAGTTTCATTGCATTTTTATTAATTTTTTTTTTTTACTACTAATGGCGGCGATCAGCGATTTTTTTTCGTGACTGCGACATTATGGCGGACACTTCGGACAATTTTGACACATTTTTGGGACCAAATAAAAAATGCATTGTTTACTGTGAAAATGACAATTGCAGCTTGGGAGTTAACCACACGGGGGCGCTGAAGGGGTTAAGTGTGACCTCATTTGTGTTTCTAACTGTAGGGGGTGTGGCTGTAGGTGTGACGTCATTGATTGTGTTTCCCTATAAAAGGGAACATACGATCAATGACAGCGCCACAGTGAAGAACGGGGAAGCTGTGTTTACACACAGCGCTCCCCGTTCTTCAGCTCCCCGGGGACCGATCGCGGGACTCCAGCGGCGATCGGGTCCGCGGGTCTCACGGTCACAGTCACGGCCCACGGCTGGGAAATTAAAGAGGACGTACCTGTACGTGCTTGTGCCCAGCTGTGCCATTCTGCCGACGTATATGTGCAGGAGGCGGTCCTTAAGTGGTTAAGTGGTTAAACTTCCTACATTTTCATACAGAAGTTTGCTCTAAGAAGGACGTTAGTTACAATGTTTCATGTTGTTACAAACTTGGCAGACTGCCCAGATTTTTTCTTTACACAAAGAAGTTTATCCCTTTGATCTAAGAAGAAAGCATTCGTTACACTGTTTACTGTTAAGAATTTGGCAGACTGCCCGATATTTTCTTTTGACAGCTGAGTGAGCAAATAAAGTCTCTCCACTTGTTATATGAAAGAATCAGCAAACTTTGCATTGGAGATCGTCAGGGGGGGTTGAATCAAGATCACGATTTTTTTACGATTAATTGTGCAGCTCTAATGGACTGCATAACAGGGCACATGGCAAGGATCTGTCCTTTGTCTTCACGTGTTGTTCTAAAAGAGGTTCCTCTTTCTTATTTGTAACATTTGGAATTATGCGCTAACGATTCCCTGCGTTAAAAAAAAAAATACCTATGAGCCCCTTATATTTATCTTAATCCATGATCACATGACATACCACCCCTGAGTTTTCATTCTCACTCTAGAGTTGGACAGTTATTCTTTACATATCGAAGTTACTGCTCGAGTCATGTTGTCAGGCTCTAGAAGACATCAGGGATGGGGTGACGACATGGCAAAAGGACTTGGCACAGGCATGGTCGACAGTGCTGTTCTCCACTCCTTGAAGAGGTGGCGGTGTGGGACACATGAAGAAAGACTCAGGTGAGTCGAAAAATGTGTTGAAGAAGGTTTTTTTTAAGTAATACAAAATGTGAAGAGGGCATAAGGGAAAGGGGAACACCTGCCCAGAGATGGACTTCAAGTAAAAAAAAAAAAATTGGTCTACATTCTTTATACAGATGAGTTACTCAGAAAATATTGAATCCATGGGATCTGCTTGATAGGCAGGCAACAGGCATTTTCAGATTTACTGGTCTCATATTGTTATTGAGGGCTTGACTACTTGATTCTGAGCATGCACGTTTTTTTCCCCTTAGAAAAGCATACACACGACCAGTTTTCCCACGATGGAAAAAAAGTCAGTCGGGAATACCGGAGGGAACAAAGAAAACATGTTCTCTTTCCCCCCCCCCCGCAGTTTTCCTATCGGGAAAACTGCGATGGAGCATACACACGGCCAGGATTCCTGGCCAAAACTCTCATGGCAGTTTTCCTGCCGGGAAAAACGGTCGTGTGTTCGAGGCATCACCCTGAAGTTTAGAAAAATCAAGTGAAACTAGGTTTATTGGGGGCATATTTCAAACATTGTTACATAAATGTATTTTTAAATAGTGTCCCAGTCTTTATTTTGGCTCCCTGTAGTTCCTTCAAAACAGGATTCAGGCTAGAATAGCTAAGAGCTGACCTTATCATGGTACTGCTGCTCCTTTACTATCCAATTGCAGGTTGGGGGCGGTCCTAGACCAAGCTGAATTAAATTAACTGCTATGGATACAAGCAAGGTCTTATCCTGGTAGTGTAGGTTTAAATGAATATCTGGATTAGGAAACTAGCTGAACAAAATGCCAATATATTATAATATCACACATACATCTCAGCTCTATATTTAGCTGTTTGTCATCACTTCCACTTCATAATGGATGTAAACCCAATTTATAATTATAGAATACGTAGGTATTTGTTAGTATTTGCTGAAGCATGCAGGCTTATCCTCTTTAGCTTTTCGCATACACGTAATATGAGTGGCAGATTCTATTATTACTGAAATGTACAATCATATACACGTCATTAGAATGTTGATACCGATCCTACAATAAGCTTTGATACAGGAACAAAAACAAATACACAAAACAGGCTAAAAGTATCAAATGGGTATAAAAAAAGAAACATTTCATATGTCAATGCTACAAATCCAGCAGGCATATAACAGCCTATAGCAGGGATAGGCAACCTTTTGAGCACAGTGTGCCGAAAAATGTTTTCAAAGAAATCGAGCATGCCGATTTTATAACAAAAAAATGTCAACTTCACACTCTGAATAACGAAAATAATTTTTATAAAGTAAATGCTTTCTCACTACTACACGTTGTAGTGAGAAATTAACATCCTGCACTCTAACACCTCAGATCAGCCCAAATTCCTGCAACTTTACACTTCAGATCAAATCCAATTCATGCACCTTCACAACTCAGGTCACTGTCTACCCTGCAAATCTGTTTCACCACTGTAACCCTTTGCACATCTGCCCCACCACTGTAACTTCCTGCACATCTGCCCCACTACTGTACCCCCCTGCTCATCTGCCCCACCACTGTACCCCCCTGCTCATCTGCCCCACCACTGTAACCTCCTGCACATCTGCCTCACCACTGTAACCCCCTGCACATCTGCCCCACCACTGTACCACCCTGCTCATCTGTCCCACCAATGTTCCCCCTTTCTTATTTGCTCACCACTGTACCACCCTGCTCATCTGTCCCACCAATGTTCCCCCTTTCTTATCTGCTCACCACTGTACCTACCTGCACATCTGTCCCACCAATGTTCCCCCTTTCTTATCTGCTCACCACTGTACCACCCTGCTCATCTGTCCCACCAATGTTCCCCCTTTCTTATCTGCTCACCACTGTACCTACCTGCACATCTGTCCCACCAATGTTCCCCCTTTCTTATCTGCTCACCACTGTACCACCCTGCTCATCTGTCCCACCAATGTTCCCCCTTTCTTATCTGCTCACCACTGTACCTACCTGCACATCTGCTCCCTCGCCATACCCCTATGCTCTTCTGTCTCACTACTAAATCCCCTTCTCATCTGTCCTAACACTGAACTTATCTGCTCATCTGCCCCACCACTGTACCTCCTGCACATCTGTCCCATCTCTGTTCCCCTTGCTCTTCTGCCCCACCACTGTAACCCCCTGCTAATGTGTTCCACTGATGTACCTCCTTTCTCCTCTGTTACCCCCATGCTCATCTGTAAGTATATAAGTTGAGCTAAGAAAATGTGCACCACAGCAAACGTTGGGTGTGATTTTCATTACACTGAATACTGGCTGTGGCTTAAAGGGACACACAGTGCAAAGGGGCTCAGTAGTAAGTGACGCAAAGGTTCAGGAATAATTTCAACAAAGTTCCCAGAAGCTCAACAGTAATTTCACAAACTGTCTCCTGGTTTTCTCAATCACAGTAAAATCCCTTCTTTCTGACATTGGTAGAGGCAACCAAGCTTGTCATCTTCCTCCAGATAGTGGACAGGGCTAGCAGGACTGTGATTGGCTTTAGCAGTGGCATATGAGAGTCCCCCTCCTTCTGGAAATAGGGACCGCCCCCCTCCCCCCCCCCCAGCAGAACTGTACTCAATCTCTTCCCCATGACAAAGGCTGATGATCGTAGCAACAGCAAAGTTAGAGAAACAAACAATGTTTCTCATCTTTTACAATGCGTGGGGGCACAGTGCCTCTCCCTCAATGAAGGTACAGTGTGGGGAATTCTGAAATTGGAATGCATTAGTGTTTCACTGACACTTCTCCTAAATGTAAAAGATAAAACTTGGGACCCAAAGGGAGCACATAACCATGTATTTAGGTAAATAAAAGATTTTTTTTTTAAACAAAACACAGTGATTAATTGGGGAAGGTGGGTGTAAGGGGTGGCCGAAATTAAAGGGTGACTAAAGGATTTTTTTTTTAGCTAAATAACTTCCTTTACCTTACTGCAGTCCTGGCTTCATGTCCTCATTGTTCGTTTTTGCTCTGATGTTGCTGTAATTCCTCTCTGTTCTGGACACTTCCTGGTTGTCTGTTTCCTGATCACCACAGTACTGGGAGATTCTAGTTTCGTTTTCAAACCCTCACTTCTCTATGGCTCTGTACAGCACAGAGGCAGCATAACATGCAAAAACTAAACTGAAACTAAAGGTACATTATATGATTGATTTTTATCTATTTTTAATCGTTTTTAAAAGGAATCAGTTAACTATTATGTCTCTATACCCTGTAAAAAGTCATTTGAGCAAGAAAAAACATTTCCTTTACAACTCCTTTAAGCTTTTATATTAAAATACTAAAATAAAATAAAAAATGTAAAACCTAACATAAAAAAAGAATATTAAAATAGTATATTTCAGCAAACAAGAATAGCAAAATTCACAATATATGGTAGTAAATGTTGACAGAGGTTCTAATATTTCACCACTCAGAGGCACCAATTGTTTAGCTGGAGTTAGGCCTTATTATACACCTGTTAATGCGCCAAACAAGAGTTGTCTAGTGAGATATCCTTCAATTCAGTACCAAATCCTTCTCCCGTGCATCAGCTCAGCTTTAATGTTACTAAGGGCCAGATCCACATACATTTAGTTCCACGCAGCGTATCAGAGATACGCTACGCCGCCGTACCTTACCTGGCGCATTTTCGAATCCTCAGCGATTTCGCGCCGTAAGTTACGGCGGCGTAGTGTATTTCTGGCGGCGGATTTCAAATTGGGCGGGTTGGGGGCGAGTTTCATTTAAATGAAGCGCATCCCTGCGCCGAATGAAATGCGCATGCGTCTTCCAGAAATTTCCCGCCGCGCTTTGCGTGAAATGACGTCGCAACAACGTCATTTTTTGAACTTAGACGTGAGTTACGTCCATCCCTATTTACGGACGACTTACGCAAAAAAAAAAAATTCAAATTTCGACGCGGGAACGACGGCCATACTTAACATGGCAATTCTATCTATACGCCGCAGAATACCAGCTTTAACTATACGCCGGAAAAAGACGACTACAGACGACGTTAGAAAATGTGACGGCCGCGTGTACGTGCGTGGATCGTCGTAAATCGCTAATTTGCATAACCGACGTGGAAAACGCCAAAGTATTGCATCTTAGATCCGAAGGCGTACGAAGACGTACACCTGTTGGATCTAACCCAGAAGCCGTCGTATCTTGTTTTGAGGATTCAAAACAACGATACGACGCAGGAAATTTGAAAGTACGCCGGCATATTAGTAGATACGCCAGCGTACTTCGTCTATGGATCTGGCCCTATGTACTTCCTATTCATGCTTTTATTTCATTTTTTCCACTTTCGATGTGCTCTTGGCACTCAGCACCCATATAAAACAGGAAACGTTATAAACACAAGGTCAAAACACTACCTGATCTACGAAAGCGCAAAATGGTCACAGTGCACTTTGCTTCAATATGCTTTATTTTACAGTAGTTTGTACTTATTTTGTGTAAAGAAGCAATAGTCTGCAGGACAAAGTAAAATCTATTTATTAATGCGCAGCAAATTCTTTAACCACCTCAATACTGGGCACTTTCACCCCCTTCCTGTCCAAGCCATTTTTCAGCTTTCAGCGCTGTCACACTTTGAATGACAATTGCGCGGTCATGCAACATTGTACCAAAATCAAATGTTTATAATTTTTTCCCCACAAATAGAGCTTTTTATTTATTGCGCTATAAACAAAAGAGGGACAAGTTTGAAAAAAAAACACAATATTTTTTACTTTTTGCTATAATAAATATCCAATTTTTCCTGACGCATTCATGGCAGCACACACTGGGTTGTGACTCCGCCCCCACAACCTGACAGGATTGGTTAGCTATAAATTTGAAGGGGAGATGCCCCGCACCATTCTTTTTTTTTATCCTCACCTGACAGATTGGACGAACAAGCAAAGAAGCATACCTCTTACCGCAGATCGCCCCAGCAGGTTCAGCCTCTCCTGTTTGGAAGTCCCTCCTGTACAGTCTCTAAATGAGCTTTATGGTGGGAACCCCGTTCTGGTGGTCTCAGGGGCTCTGGAATTATACTGGCATCTGTAGCAAGCTTTAAAGAAGCTTCAAATCTCGCAGTGGCCCCCACTTTCGCTCTGTCTTTCCTTCCAGTGCAGTGTGTGCTTCCACAAAGGTATTTGTATCATTACATTTGCCACCTAAGGTTAGTCCATTTTGTACCTTTGTCTGCCTGTTGTTTTTTTCTCAGCTCTGCTGAGCCCTGTGGTTCCTCTGACACCCCATACTCTCGGGGTCACCGCCGCGTACCCCTCGGCGCTCTGCGCATGCGCGCAGCTCAGTGATGATTCCGCCTGTCTCCTCTGCCCTCTTCCAAATGGCGGCGCCGTTTAAAAAAAAAAAAAAAAAAAAAGAAACAGTCCTATCTCTCTGTAGTTCTGGCTGCAGTCCTGCTGCTCTGCTCTACTCAGAGTGAAGATTGCACCAGGTGTGTGCAGGCATGTCCCAGTTCAGCCTGGGCCAATTGATTACACAAAAAAAAGAAAAGAAAAAAAAAGGAACAAATAGGATAGAAGATATAATACATTTATATATTAATTTATAACATATTACAGGAGAAAGTATATCCATAATTAAACAATTAATATAATCCAAAAAAAAAAAAAAAAGTAGATATATGTATATAAAATTATTATATTCATTTAATAAATAGAAATGTTGGGGGGGGGGGGGGGACATTTTGTAATGTTTTCCCTTCTCTCTTTTTTCCCACCTTTCCGGGCTGTCTCTCTGCTATCCTCATGGGGGTCACTGCCCTCGCAGACCACCATCAGCTGACCATGTATAGAGGCCGTCCAGAAGGTGGTAAGTAGAGAAGAGACAAAAAAGAGAGCCTGGCCACTGACGCTACAGTTTTGGTAGCCCTATCGGGTCAAGAGACGCAAGTTTGCGGCACAGAGGGAGATTCTAGCCATGCTTCCGGCAGAAGGCGCAAGAAGTCACTCAAGGTTACCCTCTTGCTTTCT
Organism: Rana temporaria; assembly: GCF_905171775.1. Lineage (NCBI taxonomy): Eukaryota > Metazoa > Chordata > Amphibia > Anura > Ranidae > Rana > Rana temporaria. The sequence continues at coordinate 140,792,576 of NC_053497.1, forward strand.
TCAATCAAGGCATAGCCGCTCGCGTCACAGCCACTCCCGTCATAGTCGGTCCCAGCGCAGACTATTACCTTCATCCCAGACGGAGCTATCTTACCCGCACCACAGCAAATGTTTGCCAAATATGCGGGGCGCCAGCCTTGCCAGGGGAATTGGCCTGCCGCTCGTGCTTCATTGAAGTAACCAAGGATTTGGAGGCCAGAGTAGATACTGAGCTCCTAGGAGAATCGCCACAGGGATCAATTGTGGGCGATCCTTCCCCAAGCACATCGCCCAGGACCCGGCCGTTACGCCAGGCTGCAGAAACCCTCTCTAAGAATGAGGAGTGGGAGCAGGCGTCGGACTGTCTCTTCTTTTAGTTGAACCATTTGCCCATTCAGTCGAGGAAGCGATCGGCTGGGAGGAGGTTATGGCAGAACCTCTGAAGGTTCAGAAATATTTCCTGGTGCTGAAAAGGGGGTCCTGAATCATTTCCCTTCATCAAAGAGCTGGAAAACCTCATAAAGGATGAGTGGGGGAGATCGCATAAGCGGCCCAGTATGAGCAACAATTTTGCAGATTGTACCCCTTGTGGGAGTCTAAGATCAATTCTTTGATCAATGCAACTACGGTCGATTCATCTTTAATGCGACTCGCTAGAGACGTTTCTCTACCGATTGAAGATGCAGTTACTTTCCGGGACGTTCTTGAAATCAATATAGAACTGAAGAAAGCCTGCTCCACGACAGGAGACGCTTGTAGGCCGGTTATCACCACGGCGGCTGTAGCTGAAACTATCGCTGTATGGGCGGCTAACGTTGAGAATTCCATTCTAGAAGGAGCCGACCAGGGGAAGATATTCTCCTCCCTGCAGGAAAATTAAGTTGGCTTACGGCTCCTGAGGGGGCGACTTCATGGCTGGGAAGAGCCTTATGGCTGAAACCCTGGATAGCGGAGGCTGCATCAAAATCAACTGGTGCAAAACTCCATATGGCGGCTCAAGTGTATTTGGCACAAAGATGGACTTGGCCATCTCCAAGGTTACCGGGGGAAAATCCGGGCTGATTCCCTCCGATAGGAGACCAGAGCCCCAGAAGGGCCCCGCTTACAGGCGCGATCTTCCTGTCAAGTACAGGGATGTTAGATCCTACCGATCCTACCCTCCTTCATGTAGGTACAATAAGCCAAGGCTATCACAGCCGGGGAAAAGCAGAAGTCCTTTTTGAGGGTCCGTCTGCCCATCCAGCTCAGGTGGGCACCAGACTCAAGAGATTCGCTTGGATATGGGAAACTCGTATAACAGATTCATGGACACTATCCTCTATCAAGACCGGTCACAACTGGAAATTCATGGGCACATTACCAGGGAACACAACACATTCCAGCCTACCAAGTACCTCCGCACCAGAAAGGGAGGTTTTATTCCCCTTTATTTCTGGTACAAAAAAAAACAGGGGATCTAACGTCCAGTCTCGGACCTAAAGAGGTTCAGCAGACGATCAAAATAGAGGCCCTCAGATTGGAAAAGCCTTCAGTCCATTTTGTTGACAGTGGACGTGGGAGACTGGATGCTATCTCTAGATTTTTCGGATGTTTACCTTCACGTCCCGATCATCCCGCCTTCCAGAGGTCCCTTAGGTTCTCAATCTATCAATCTCATTTCCAATTTTGGTGCCCCCCATTCGGCATCGCCTCAGCACCCAGAGCATTCAGCAAAGTCAGGGTGTTCCTAGGGGCAGAATAATATACCAGGATGTACCGGGTGCAACTCCCTCAAGAGAGGCTGAAGCCCTTACTCCAGAAGATACAGAATCTGCTATCATCCAGACGTCTACTGTCAGAGCCTGCCTCAGTACCCGGGGGTCCATGTCAGCATCCATACCTTTGATACAGTGGCCCCTGTGGCACATGCGAGTCTTACAGAACTCCTCTCTCAGGCAGTGGAATGGAACATCAATACTCCAAACCATTCACATCCCGAACTGGGTAAAGCAATTAGTATGGTGGTGGACACACCCGTCCAACCTCAGGGAGTCCATTCCAATAGTTCCCCCAAGTCCAGAAGTAGTAACATCGGACGCCAGCCAGGGGGGATGGGGTCCACACTATCTAGACCAAGTAGCCCAAGGACAGTGGCACTTTCAGGCTCAGGGCATAGTGTCAAATATTTTAGAGCTCAGTGCAGCCTTTCAGGCTCTCCTGGCCGTTGCGCCTCTTCTAGAGGGGATGAGTGTCCTGATCAGGATGGACAACAAGTAGCGGTGTCATGTATCCAGAGACAGGGGGGCATCAGGCGTCGCACGCTTCAAGTGGAAGTTTGCCCATATTGGAAAGGGCACAAGTGCACCTGTTAGATCTGTGGGCAGTATACGTCCCAGCAACACAGAATTCGGCCAACTACCTAAGCCGAGAGACACTTTCAAACAACGAATGGTCCCTGAACCAACAGGTATTCTCCATTCTTACGAAAACTTGTGGAATACCAGAAGTCAACCTAGCGGCCACGCCAAAGAACTCCAAGTGTCAGAGGTTCCTGTCCAGAGCCCACTTTCCATCAGCCGAAGGGACAAACTGCCTAGTTCTTCCATGGAGCTTCGAGCTGGGGTACATTTTTCTTCCAACTTCTCGGATTACAAGATTCCTGTCCCAACTTCGGAAGTCCTCAGCTACGGTTATTGTACTAATACCGTTCCGGCCGAGGAGGCCATGGTTTACGACCCTGCTACAACTAGGTACGCGGCCTCCAATACATCTTCCAGTAACCTGGGATCTCATACATCAGAGGCAATTCTTCCATCCAGCCCAGAGAAGCTGCATTTGCAGCTTGGAAGTTGAGAGGGCTAGGTTAGAGGAACTAGGATACTCTCAGGAGGTAATATCAACCTTATTACAAGCTCTAAGGAGCTCCACTGATGTCACCTACAGTTGTGTTCAAAATGATTCAACCCCCCAATGCTGTAAAGGGTTTTAGGGAATTTAGTGTACATTTGTAATTGTATTCAGAATGAAATCCTACAAGGACTTCCTAAAGAACCATATGCAACTAAAATGACATCAATTGGTTTTGTAATACAGTAGTAAATGTGTATTTTGTGAATTCTTCATTTACACAATTATCCAACCCCTTAAAGACTACCACTCTGAAGAACAGAGGTTCATTGAAGTGTTTTCAATCAGGTATTGAAAACACCTGTGGATGTCAGGGAGCAGCAATAAAGCCTAATAAGCACCAATCAGGCATCTTTAAAATGACTGTGATACTCAGCTCCTTCTAGACATTTACTGGTGTGGTTACAAACATGGTGAAGTCAAGGGAATGGTCCAATAAGACAAGAGAAGAGGTGATTACTCTTCACAGGAAGGGCAATGGCTATAAGAAGATTGCAAAGATGTTAAACATACCAAGAGACACCATAGGAAGCATCATTCGCAAATTCAAGGCAAAGGGCACTGTTGAAACGCTACCTGGTCGTGGCAGAAAGAAGATGCTGACTTCGACTGCTGTGCGCTACCTGAAGCGTAGAGTGGAGAAAAGTCCCCTTGTGACTGCTGAGGAACTGAGAAAAGATTTGTCTGATGTGGGTACTGAAGTTTCTGCTCAGACAATACGGCGCACACTGCGTAATGAAGGCCTCCATGCCAGAATTCCCAGGCGCACCCCCTTGCTGTCTCCAAAGAATAAGAAGAGTCGACTGCAGTATGCAAAAATCATGTGGACAAACCACAGAAGTTTGGGGATTTTGTTCTGTGGACTGATGAAACAAAATTAGAAGTGTTTGGGCCCATGGATCAACGCTATGTTTGGAGGAGGAAGAACAAGGCCTATGATGAAAAGAACACCTTGCCTACTGTGAAGCATGGCGGGGGGTCAATCATGCTTTGGGGCTGTTTTGCTTCTGCAGGTACAGGGAAGCTTCAGCGTGTGCAAGGTACCATGAATTCTCTTCAGTAACAGGAGATAGTGGATAACAATGTGATGCAGTCCGTCACAAACCTGAGGCTTGGGAGACATTGGACCTTTCAACAGGACAATGATCCCAAGCATACCTCCAAGTCCACTAGAGCATGGTTGCAGATTAAAGGCTGGAACATTTTGGAGTGGCCATCGCAGTCACCAGACTTAAATCCAATTGAGAACCTCTGGTGGGACTTAAAGAAAGCAGTTGCAGTGCGCAAGCCTAAGAATGTGACTGAACTGGAGGCTTTTGCCCATGACGAATGGGCGAAGATACCCGTAGATCGCTGCAAGACACTTGTGTCAAGCTATGCTTCACGTTTAAAAGCTGTTCTAACTGTAAAAGTATGTTGTACTAAGATTGAATGTTAACTGGGGGTTGAATAAAACTGATAATGATGTGAGCACAGAAAAGACATTTGTGGTTATTTCATTATAAATGTTATGTTATATTTGTCTGACCTACACATGCCTCTTTGATTTAATTGTAAGCAGGATGACAGGATGATCAAAATCAATGTCAAACTGGGCAAAACAATCAATTTCAGTGGGGGTTGAATAATTTTGAATACAACTGTATACTAGGATCTGGATGAGGTTTGTGTCGTCGCAGCAAAGAGATTGGAATCCCATCTCAAATTCTTGAATTTCTTCAGTCAGGGCTTAACAAGGGCCCGGGCTCGGGTACCCTGAATGTGCAAGTATCCGCCCTTTCAGCCATGACGGGTACTAGATGGGCTCTTCATCATCCGGTCACTCTGTTCCTCAGGGCCTGCGTAAGATCAGACCACCTAGGAGGCCAGCCTTTCCAACAGGGGATCTCTGTGTAGTACTCGAGGCCCTGTCCAATCCACCTTTTTCTCCATTCAACTTAGTCTCACCGTGGAACCTAGCTCTGAAGATGGCTTCCCGTATTGCTATCACCTCAGCTAAGAGGGCGTCGGAGATACAAGCACTTATGGCTACGGAACCCCTATTTAGTGTTCTTCCCTGATAGAGTGGTTCTGAAGCCCTCAGACCATTTTTATCCAAGGGTAACTTCCTCCTTCCATTATAACCAGGACATCGTCCTTCCGTCTTTTACTAATGAGAGGGGCGAGTCCCATGCCTAGGATGTCAAGTCTACCATCTCCAGTTACTTCACCGCTACATCTCAGGAAGACGGATTCTCTCTTAATTATCCCACACGGGAGCAGACGAGGTCAGCCAGCTACCTCCCGTACCATTACCTCTTGGTTGTTAAAGCTATCAAAGAGACCTATTCCATCCAGCAACTTACGACTCCTAAAGGGCATTAGGGCTCATTCGACAGGGGCAGTGGCCACTTCTTGGGCAGCATATTGCGGGACTTCACCGGAAACCATAGGAAGAGCAGCAACTTGGTCTTCCCAACACATCTTCATTTCTCACTACAGAGTGGATTCTGCTCTCCTGGCTACCGTCGACCTCGGGAGATCTGTTCTTGGAGCCAATTCCTCTGCGCTATAGAGAATAAATATTACTGTTTTCTTGCACCCTCCCGACTGGCGAGTTATTTCCCAGTGTGTGCTGCCATGAATGCGTCAGGAAAACGGAAAATTGTATACTCACCTTTCCGTAATTTTCCTTTCCTGACGCATCTTCATGGCAGCACACAGATGCCCGCCCTGCTGTTTTATGATGATATATACAGAGAATGGTGCGGGGCGTCTCCCCTTCAAATTTATAGCTAACCAATCCTGTCAGGTTGTGGGGGCGGAGTCACAACCCAGTGTGTGCTGCCATGAAGATGCGTCAGGAAAGGAAAATTACGGAAAGGTGAGTATACAATTTTCCGTTTTTTTTAAAAACATTTTTTCCTCAGGTTAGGCTGATACGTATTTGTATACATATTTTTGGTAAAAAATCACAATAAGCGAATATTGATTGGTTTGCGCAAAAGTTATAGCGGCTACAAAATAGGGGATAGATTTATAGCATTTTTATTATTTATTTATTTTTTACTAGTAATGGCGGCGATCTGTGATTTTAATCGTGACTGCGATATTGCGGTGGACACATCGGACACTTTTGACACATTTTTGGGACCATTCACATTTATACAGAGATCAGTGCTATAAAAATGCATTGATTGCTGTATAAATATGACTGGCGGGGAAGGGGTTAACACTAGGGGGCGTTCAAGGTGGTTAATGTGTTCCCTAGGGAGTGATTCTTACTGTGGGGGTAGGGGACTGACTGGGGGAGGTGACCGATCTTGTCCCTATGTACAAGGGACACACCATCGGTCTCCACTCCCTGACAGGACGTGGATCTGTGTGTTTACACGATCCAGATCCACGGTCCTGCTCAGTTACGGCCGCCGGGCACGCGCACCGGGTTCCCAGTGATGCGGCGGGTGTGCGTGCCCCCTAGTGGCTCGGGAAGGCATGACGTTTGCCCAGAATGAGAGGCTCATTGTCCCGCCGTCATATCGGTGGGCTAGTGGTTAAATTGAAGTCCCAGGCTTAGCAAGTGGCAAGAAAACTGTGCCAGTCTTAAAGTAAAATTCTGGGCCTATCCTAACTACTCTTAAATCTGAACCCTCACCCCTCTTAACATCTATGGTTACTAACCTGTGTAAGAAAGATCTGTTCACCTATCTTTTTTTTTAGACTGTTCTGGTCTGATCCCCTGTGTCAGTCAGCTGAGGCTGCAGGGGAGAGGAGGGAGCACTGCTCCAGGCTTTTCTAGCAGTTTTCAGAGCTCTCTCCCCACTCCCCTGCAGCTGCCAGTGAAGGCTATAAGCAGACCTACAGTACTGATGCGCCAAAAGAAAACCACTATTGCCACCATCAGAAAGTCTGTTTTGACTCATGAGCAATAACATGCAGCGGTTGCTGGAGACAGGTAGCGGCTGCAAAGTGTGGGCATAAGATCAATAAAAAACAGCAATAAAAAAATTTAAAAAAAAGGTGAAAAGAGGCGAAAACAGAATTTTCCAAATGAAAAAAACATGTCAAATGTTTGATACAGGGCGCTTTAGCAAATTAAATGTCATCCATTTAGGGTTTGGTCTACTTTAAAACATATCTAAACCCCCTCAAAAAAAAAAATTGTACATATTACCGATTATTAATTGTGGTAGTTGCAAATCAATATTTTTTGCTAGAAAATTACTTCAAACCCCCAAACATTATATATATTTTAGCAAAGACCCTAGGGAATAAAATGGCAATTGCTGAACATTTTTATGTCACACTGTATTTGCCCAGCTGTCTTTCAAATGCAATTTTTGGTGAAAAAAATACAACGAAACAGTAAAGTTAGCCCAATTTTTTTTGTTTTAATGTGAAAGATGATGTTAAGCCATAAGAATTGTGAAAGAATCGTGATCTGTCTTCTAAGCAAAAAAATTGTGATTCTCATTTTAGCTAGAATTGTGCAGCTCTAGTGTACGGGCCTTTAGTCTTCCAACCCTTTCCACCACCACAGCAAGCAAGTGTTAATGGATGTGGTGTACTAATCAGTAAAAAGAATAATTATATGTACTGTAGTATATAATGTATTGTAGTAGCAATAATAACCTTCACAAAGTAAAATTGAAATATGCTTTTGTCTTGTTGTGGAAATTTCTATAAATGTATGTTGTCAGATGTCCCCCCAGTGTCGATTTTGCTGTAATGCGCTCAAGTGAGCGTATTCACGCATACAGACGTTGGTGGAAGGCCATTGGCGCAAACACCTTTTCATGGACACAGCAGATTTGCGAGCTCCTTTTAGGGACGTTCATTTATGCCTCAGCAAGGGACTGGCCACTTCTTGTCGACTGCATTAAATGACTCCGAGTGGACAGATCTGCGTACGTGGAAACTGTAGCATAACTATACGAAAATTATGGTTATCTGATCCATGATTTAAGTATGATTTGCAACATTGGCAACAGTGGTTTGGTTTGCACACGGCTTTGTGCAGTGACCATGCTTTCTGATTCCTTTGTGTCTCACAGAGCATGGCCGTTTGCACACACCACTACTAGCATTGTTTGAATCACATATCTGTGATTGGTTCTTTTGAAAGTATACAAAATGTCTGATTGGCTGTTTTGTGAAGCCACACCTTTTGTTACTGATGTTGACCCTATAAATAAACAAACAGCAGGCTGCTCCAGGTCAGTGATGGCTGGGAGCGATGGATGAGAACAGCTGGTGTGATGGTCTCTTGACTTGAATGGATGGGCAGGGAATATATGGTGAGTGAATCTATTTAGCTTTAAGATGGCTTATTTCATTAAGACGGAGTATGTGCATTTTAGCACAGGGCAAAATGGTGGTATGCTCTGCTTACAGCCCATTCTGCCACCACAGTCTACAAAGAGATTTCTGTCCAGTTTTTCATTTTATTTTATCACAGCCGCCACTTTAAGCCCTGATGGTGGGGGAGGCGGTAGTCGCTGAAACAGTTAGATTTACTATGTTATGTTCATCATAAAACCTCTGGTCTCATACTAGTTCCCTGGTGCTCCTTCTACAGGGGACAAAATAGTAATTTCTAGTTTCATGAACTGTAAAGAGCCTTCAGACTCTTCTCAACACCCCCTTCCCTCTACAGTTCTATTTTTCAATTCAGCCACAAATGCTTAAAAGGCAGTCAGAATGGGGGGGATACAGTTATCACAATGATAATTCTGAGGCTTGGTGCTGCCCCCTCTAACCTGGCTGCCCTAGGCACTGGCCTACAAGTGCCATTATGATTAATATTGTAGTTCATTGTACTTTTGTCATTCATGTATATAAAACTATTGTATTCCACAGGGGAGTCTCGCAGCCAGCAAAACAATAAATAGATAAAGGGGCATTAAGTAAGTGCATAGTGTATTTCTGGCGGCGTATTTGAAATTGGGCGGGTTGGGGGCGGGTTTCATTTAAATGAAGCACGTCCCCGCGCCGAATGAAATGCGCATGCGTCGTTCCTAAATTTCCCGCCATGCATTGCGCTAAATGACGTTGCAACAACGTAATTTTTTTTAACTTAGACGTGACTTACGTCCATCCCTATTCACGGACGACTTACGCAAACAAAAAATTCAAATTTCGACGCGGGAACGACGGCCATACTTTAACATGGCAAGTCTATCTATACGCCACATAATGGCAGCTTTAACTATATGCTGGAAAAAGCCGACTACAGACCACGTAAGAGAATGCAACCACCGCGCGTACGTTTGTGGATCGTCGGAAAAAGCTCATTTGCATACCCGACGCAAACTCCACCCAGCGGACGCTGAAGTATTGCATCTGCGATCCGAAGGCGTACAAAGCCGTACGCCTGTCGGATCTTACCCATATGCTGTCGTATCTTGGTTTGAGGATTCAAACTAAAGATACGACGCGGGAAATTTGAAAGTACGCCGGCGTATCAGTAGATATGCCGGCGTACTTGCTCTGTGAATCTGCCCCAAAAAGTATAACTACATCGAGCACAAGATTGGCTTTATTTGCCCAAGCTACTTTTTAATACAAGTCCTAAATTAGATTGCTAGCTCACCTGCACAGTGACTGATATGGTAATAGCGAAAATGTGCATACTGTACTATCTTAAACACAGGTACTATACCAGGAAAGGAATACATTAACATGTTGATTTATCTGTCTGCCATTAGCGAGAAGAGGCATAACTAATATCCACCCGAGCCTTGTGCAAGGCAACTCCTTAGCAAGAAATGTACTGCCAAGACTCTGCTCTGTATGGAATTTCTTAAAATTGGATAAGCTTGCCATCTAGTGGTCAAAGTGAAGGATTACATAGTGACAGCATTTTTTATTTGATTTTTTTTCTGTTAAAAAGCTATAAATTAGTCTAATTCAATAAAGGCAGTAAATGTGTATTTGTGACCCATAAGATATGGGTATTAGTTTAAAGGGGTTTTAAAGGTTAGTTTTTATTTTCTAAATAGGTTCCTTTAACCACATAAGCCCCGAATAATTTTGGTGGTTAAAGACTGGGCTACTTTTTGCGATTTGGCACTGCGTTGCTTTAACTGACAATTGCGCGGTCGTGCGATTCGGCTCCCAAAAAAATTTGCCATCCTTTTTTCCCACAAATAGAGCTTTCTTTTGGTGGTATTTGATCACCTCTGCGATTTTTTTTTTTTTTGCCCTATAAACAAAAATAGAGCGACAGTTTTGAAAAAAATTCAATATTTTTTACTTTTTGCTATAATAAATATCCCCCAAAAATATATATTTTTCGCCTAATCGTCTTTCAGGACAGCCACCTGAGAGACCTTGGCTCCTCCCCTCTGTAGGAAACACCACGCCAGCCTCCTATAAATTTCCTCCTCCCCTGCTGGTCCTCAGTTATTTGTGTTTCCTCCAGAGGGGACAGAGACACCATTAGGAACCAGCTAAGAGAGCCAAGGGAGGCTCAGGCAGACAAGTCCGGAAAGGGAGCAGGGGCTCTTGGACAAGCCAGGTCACTAACCTGGGTAAGATTGCCGCCCTCACATCCCTGAGTGCAGGTGCAGGTCAGGGGGGGGCTCTGTTTTGTAGCACCGAGCGCGGTGGAGAGGAGTGCACAGCCAGCGTCCCATACCTCAAAGCAGCGTGTGTAGCAGGATTGGGGATTCCAGAGCGCAGCCACACCGGGTATCAGGACTGCACGGAGCTAATGGCGGGTGACGTCATGTGCGGCAGACGGGGGTGTGCACTTCCGGGTTCGCGGCTTCCGGTTCTGGCCGCAAACTTCAAAAACAGAGCCAGGCAGAGGCTGAAGGGAGCTACAATTGCTGTAGAGACAGCAGAAACAGCGCTGGTTACACAAAAATGTTGGAAGCAGAAGGAAGGGACACTGCTCCAGCTGAGACCAGCTCCAGCCATCCTAAGGTAAGGGGAACCTAGGGTGTGTCTCCCCTATCCTAAACCCACCACCCCTCCTCCCGCCCAGGCAAAAATGGAGGGGGGGGTGAGTCAAAGCCCTTAGTGTCAGAGGGTGGTTCATAGGGCCCCTAGTGAGGCAAGCCCACATGAAAGCACTGCATACCTGCCGTGGGCAGAAGGTGGTTACAGTACTAACTGTGGGGATGTTCTTTTCCCTTATGTCTTTCAGAAAACTGACAAAGATAGGCCTGCTCAGAGCTCAAAGAGGAAGTGTCCATCCTGCAAAGTCACACTTAGGGATTCATGGAGGAAAGCTATTTGTAGTGATTGCATTAGCAAGCTAGTATGGGAACATAATTCAGAACAGAATGAGCTAGCATCATCTGTTAAAGAGTTATCCAACACTTCTGAATCTTTTAAAACCTTTTTTGAAGGATTTCAAATCCCGCAGCTTCAGTCGGCTTCTCCTCCTGTACAGGCAGCAGTTATAATACCGGAATTAAGACCTTCCACCAGTGCAGGCCCTTCAGTAACTCCTAGAGAGGAGGCAGAAGAGGAACCTGACAGCGCAGTGTCTGGTTCCCAAGAATCAGAGGAGGATGCTCAGGAAGGTGATTCCAGGAATCCCTCCCGTTAACAAACTCTCATTAGAGGATGTTGATCACCTCTTGGGAGCCATATACACCACTCTGGGTATACAGACAAAAGGTCCCCGTTATACAACACCCAAGGCAGATAACCAAAAAAGACCTTGGGTCCCGAAGGGGAAAGGCAAAGGAGGAGCGATTTTTCGTCCTCCTAAGCAAACCTACGACAAAAAATTACAATTGGTCACAGTAGGAGGAAGACTGGGGGCCTTCCTCCCACAATGGGAAAAGATAACCTCCAATCGCTTTATTTTGAGAACAATAGGAGAAGGATATCACCTGGAGTTCTCGAAACCACCACCAAACAGATTGTACGTAACCAAACTTCCAAAAAACAGAGGAAAAGCTGAGGGGTTAATGAGAGCCATAGAGGATCTCAGAAAACAGGAAGTAATCACAGAGGTGCCAAAGGAAGAAAGAGTACTAGGGTTTTACTCCCACATTTTTGGAGTACAAAAACCCACGGGGAAGGTCAGACCAGTCCTAAACCTCAAACCCCTGAATGTGTCAATAACCTACAAAAGGTTCAGGATGGACTCTATATATTCAGTCAAGGCCTTACTACCCCCAAACTGTTTTCTAGTTTCCCTAGACTTGAAGGATGCATACTTACACGTCCCAATACACAGAGATTGTCAAACATTTCTAAGGTTAGCAATAGAAACAAGAAGCAAAACCTTGCACCTACAATTCCGAGCCCTACCCTTCAGCCTTTCCTCCTCACCCAGAATCTTTACAAAGATTCTGGCGGAAGCCATGGCATCCTTGCGAGTCCAAGGCATATCCATCATCCCCTATTTGAACGATCTGCTCCAGTTTTCAGAATCTCCCGAGAGGTTACAAAAGAACCTCGAGATCACGCAGACCTTTCTAAAAAGTCTGGGTTGGCTAATAAATGTGGAAAAATTTAACCAACAACCCACTCAGCGGATAACATACTTGGGATATGTAATAGATTCAGTCCAGCAAATGCAATGCACCATCAGAAAGGTGATGTCAACACTGGGGTTACTAACGTCTGCAATCCCAGCAGTACAATGGGCAGCCTTACATTTTCGCCCCCTGCAAATGTTAATATTAAAGATATGGGATCACAAGCAGGAGTCCTTGGACACTCAGGTTCTAATACCAGCAAAGGTAAAAAGAACCCTAGGGTGGTGGAGGACATTAGAGAATGTAACCAAAGGTCGGCTGTGAACACTTCACATTTCCCAGACCCTTACCACAGACACAAGTGGCGTAGGATGGGGAGCGCATCTAGGCTACCAGATAACACAAGGGACGTGGGAAAAGGAATAGAGGATGAGATCATAAAACTGGAAGGAATTGAAAGCAGTGGGGCTTGCACTTCAATCCTTCCAGAAAGAGTTAAAAGGACATCACTTGCAAATCAGGTGCGACAACGCATCAGTCATTGCCTACATAAACAAACAGGTGGAACCCTGTGGGCACTAGCAGAGAAAATCCTGAAATGGGGAGAGAAAAACATACTCTCTCTATCAGCAGTCCACCTAAAAGGGGATTTAAACAGAGTAGCGGATTTTCTCAGCAGGAGACAAGTGAAAGAAGGCGACTGGGCGTTAAACCAAGAGGTGTTCAAACAAATTACGCAAAAATGGGGAACACCTCTTGCATCAAGAGAAAACAAAAAAGTCAGAGCGTTCTTTTCTCTGGAAAGAGAAGACGGAGCACTAGGAGTGGATGCGTTGGCACAAAAGTGGACATTCGGAATATGTTATGCCTTTCCTCCACCAGTGTTAATACCAGCAGTAATAAGAAAACTTTGCATAGAGAACACAACTTTGATTCTCATAGCACCTCGCTGGCCCAGGAGACCATGGTTCTCTATGCTGAAAGAACTCCCTATAGAGCCCCCCTAGTTACTGCCAGTCTGGGAAGATCTACTCTCCCAAGGCCCGATATACTGCCCCCAAGTGGAAAGGTGGAGCTTGGCCGTATGGTATCTGAGGAGCAGCTACCTGAAAGCAAAGGGGTTCTCGAGCCGCTTAATCGTGACTCTGCTAAAAAGTAGGAAAGTGGAGACACGTAAAATCTATGAGAAAGTGTGGAAGTGCTTTAACAGTTGATGCACAGAAAACACCTTCAACACACAGAGTTCAGTGGCCGTCCTAGAGTTTCTGCAGAGTGGTGTAGAGAAACGATTAAGCCTTAGCACTTTAAAGAGTCAAGTGTCAGCACTTTCAGTTTTTCAATAAAAAAGATTAGCATCCGACCCCTGGATAATCAGGCTCTTCAGATCCCTGGGCAGACAAAGACCTATACAGAATTCAGTATTTCCAAAGTGGGACCTGTCACTAGTGCTGCAAACATTGACAGCGGACCCCTTTGAACCACTAGAGAATTGCAACCTAAAGACGCTGACGCTAAAAGCAGTCTTTCTGGTAGCAATCACCACAGCAAAAAGGGTCTGTGAGATAGAGGCCTCCCCTTTTGTCAGATCTTTGCAGACCGCATAATTTTTAAAATGGACATGGGATTCCTGCCAAAAGTAATCTCGAGACTCCATAGGGAACAAGAAGTTGTGTTACCTTCATTTTGTCCGAACCCTTCTAAAGAACAAGAAGTAAAGTTTCCTAATTTAGACGTCAGGAGATGCGTCTTGCATTATTTAGAGGTAACTAAAACACTAAGGAAGACAGATTCCTTATTTATTTTACATTCTGGAGCTAGGAAAGCGCATAGAGCCACTAGACGCACCATAGCGAGATGGCTAAGAGAAGCCATTGAACAGGCTTACAAGTTAGGAGGCATACAGATCCCAGAAGGTATCAGAGCACACTCCACAAGATCAATGGCAGCCTTACAGGCAGAAAGAGCTGGAGCAACGCCGGAGCAGATTTGTAAAGCGCCGACATGGTCCAGCTTTGCCACCTTCGTAAGACACTATAGGATGGATCTTTGGTCAGCTAAGGATCAGACCTTTGGATGCAAGGTCTTACAAGCTGTGGTCCCGCCATAGGGTAAGTGCTCGGTTATCCTCTCAGGTGGCTGTCTTAAAGACGATTAGGGGAAAAACAAAGTTACTTACTGGTAACGTTCTTTCCCGGAGTCTTTCAGGACAGCCGGGTACTCACCCGAATGTGTATTAAAGATTTCCTTACAGGAAATGTGATATAGTTAACTATGTGTATCATATATTCTTGTGTCTCCCCAGCAACTGGAGGTGCTCTTGAAAGAACTGAGGACCAGCAGGGGAGGATGAAATTTATAGGAGGCTGGCGCTGTTTCCTACAGAGGGGAGGAGCCAAGGTCTCTCAGGTGGCTGTCCTGAAAGACTCCGGGAAAGAACGTTACCAGTAAGTAACTTTATTTTTTTTCCACCGTTTAGGCCGATACGTATTCTTCTACAAATTTTTGTCAAACAAATCGTAATAAGCAGAAGGAAGAGAAAAGCAGCGCCTTCTAAGCATAGTAATCAGGTTAATTTATTCTGCGTCTGGAAGTGCTGGTGCTCTGTAGTCCTTGAGGTGGTACACAGGAGGTACACATGTACACAGGGATTGCTGTGGGTCACTGCCTCTGTCTGAAGCGTTGATGGAACCAAAAACCTCCGACACGGGGAAGAGAGGGACGGCAATCTATGGAGCACAGTGATGTGATCAGGTCACTTCCGGGTACGGGTCGCGGGAGGGTGCACGCGTTCGAAGCATGCGTGCTTCTTCTTCAGGCTCTGTAGGGGCCATCTTAAGCCAGGGAAAATATAGCCCACTAAGGATAATCTGATTGTCTGAAAACGTTTGGCATATAAATTGGATATGCTAAAAGTGAATAATAACATATGCTAATTGCAAAAAGCAAAAAATGACACGATCTGGAGCATAAGTGAACATAATTATATGAGTGGATACAATCCTATACACACACAAAGGAGAAAAGAACAACAAAGCTTAAAGGGTATATATCTCTGTGTGTGTAGATAAATATATATCTCTGTATACCATAATAGGGGGTATAATTTGAGAAACGTTATTATCAAAAAAATTATATTCTATATATTTTGATAAAGGGGAAATTATATATATACATATATATATATATATATAAAAAAACAAAATTATTTTAAGATTATTTTAAATGACGAATGGATATTAGGGTGAATCAGAATAAGACTAAAATTATATATATATATATATATATATATATATATATATATATAAAAACATGTAAAAAGATACATATCTATTCATAACAATATACCAAAAAATAAAATAAATTAAATTAAATGATAATGACACTATAGATGACTAGAAACACCAAGATACATAGGGCCAAATCCACAGCCAGCGGCGCAAATTAAGTTACTCAAAACTTATGTCATTTAAGTTACGGCGCCCTAAGTTGGTGTCGTAAGTGCCGTATCCACAGCGCATTTTCGCACAAAATTGCGCTTACGTAACTTAAATTCCGAGGCGTAAGGCGGGGTTATTGCAAGTGGGAAGGAAGTGGGCGTGCTTCATTGTAATGAGCCGTGACCCTATGCAAATGAAGGGCCGGCCGTACTGCGCATGCGCGCACGAATCTGCTGCTCACTGCGCATGTGCAGAACTTTGCTCGGCGAAATCAGTGAGATAGGTAAAAGGCCAAGCGTACTTAGTTTGAGGATCGCCCTGTGTATAAAAGCCCCAGTCAAACACACTTCCCTTGCAAAAGTATATCCCAGTGTTTCCCTTCCATGAGCAATTTGCTTCTGCTCTTAAGTTTGTTGGTGTGTTAAGTTGTGTTTGTGAGAAAAGTGTTTGAGGAGTTGGAGAGTCTAGTTTTTTTTGTTGTGCTTGTATTTTGTTTGTTTTTTGTTCGTGTTTTATTTAGAATTTATAGTAGCTGTCTGCTTGTGTGTTTAGATTTTTGTCTGTGTTTTGGGTGTATATTTTTGTCTGTTTGTTGGGTGTATATTTTTGTCTGTTTGTTGGGTGTGTATTTTTGTCTGTTTGTTGGGTGTGTATTTTTGTCTGTTTGTTGGGTGAGTTTCTTGGTGCTGGGTGGTGTCTGTGATGGCCCCCAAGCGCAGGAAGCTTAATTTCACCCTGGGAGAGAAGCAAGTTCTTGCTCGGGGCATCGTGCGATATGGGCGATATCTGCATGGCCCTGAGAGCCGGAACACCCCCCCGGCCAGGAGGAAGGAGCTCCTTAAACGGATAACGGATCAGGTCAATGCGGCGGGGGGGGGAGACCAGGACCCCCGCTGGCATACAGAAAAAAATTAACGACCTTAGGAGCGTCTTCCGCAATAAGATGGCAAAGATGGACGCCCATACCAGGGGCACTGGAGGAGGGGGACCCTGCCCAGTCAGACTGACGGAGGAGGAATGGGCAGTGGCCCAGTGTTTCCACACACAGCAGGTGGTGGGCATGCCTGGCTATCAGTCAGATGTTCCTGTGAGGACAGGTACGTTTTTGGTTTTTCTCTCTGGTGATTAGCATGTGTGGGTAGGGAAGGGAAGATGTGCCAAGTGTGTGGATCCTCAAATCTGTGATTGTTTTGTGTCCTCCACAGATGGCCAGGAGGTTGCAGGCCCATCAGGCCAGGAGGTTTCAGGCCCATCAGGCCAGGAGGTTGCAGGCCCATCAGGCCAGGAGGTTTCAGGCCCATCAGGCCAGGAGGTTGCTGGCCCATCAGGCCAGTCTGCTGCACCACCCCCAAGACAGGCTGCTGATGACTCCCAAGAAGGGCAGGAATCCCCAGGGGAGGGGAGTGGCCAAACCTCCCCTCATGAGGAGGTTGAGGGGGAGGAGGATGAGGGGGAGGAGGATGAGGGGGAGGAGGAAGAAAATATTCAGATTGGGCGGGAAGTCCTGTTGGCGTCTGATATGATGACCTTTGAGTCTTCCCCTGAGGCTACCCCAGAGGCTGGCACCAGTCAGGCCACCATCAGGGGTAGCCCCTCCCACTTCTCCCCCAACAGGCCTCCACCCACAAGGGTCACTCTATCCCCTCCTCCCAGGCCACAAGCCTCAGGGGCAGGCAGGATGGCGACCCAGGACACCATGGAGGTGGCCGAGCGTCTGCCGGTCAGTCTGCTGAGGGACAATGCCCGGCAGACCCGCACTCTAGATAAAATGCTCCAAAAAATTACCCAGATGGAGCACAGCCTGGGTGTAATGATGGAGGCAGTCGGTGATGTGGCCACCAACTCAGTGGCGGTCATTACATGCATGAACGACCTACAGACCGCCACAACAGGCGTGGCCCGGGAGGTGACTGCCCTGACCCAGGCTGTGCAGGACAATACTAGGTCTGGCCAGGCCAATGCGGCTGCCCTCACTGCCTGTCTCAGTAGAATTGCAGTGGCCTTGGAGGGCAGGCCAGCAGGGGAGGCTCCTCCTTCCCCTGCTCACCCCCCCCCCAGGAGGCTCCTCCTTCCCCTGCTCACCCCCCCCAGGAGGCTCCTCCTTCCCCAGCTCACCCCCCCAGTGGACAATCTCCGCGAGGGCGTGGCCAGCCAAGGCGTAGCAATCGCCGCCGATAAGTAATTAGCAGGGATACTTTTGTTTTTTTATTTTTATGTTTTTATTTTTATTTTTATTATTTCATTTGGTAATCTGTACTTATGATTTGATTTATGTGTGTGAATGATGTGTGAATGTGGGGGGGTGGCATTCCTGATAAAATAAGGGTGTCACCCTCAGTTTTGGTGGAGAAGTGATCCCAGGTTCCTGAATGGTGTATGAATGCACAGTGACATAATTGGAGCCGTGGCGTGGCGTTGCTGCTCCCAAGTACCAAAGGGGGGGTACTTGGATCTAATCCAATTCGATGTGCATGTGATGTGTCTGTGCTAGGGACCACAGTGGCGTGCATTCATGCATTCTCATTGTGACATCATTAATGTGCGTTTACTCTGCAAATATGCATTCTGCGAGGCGTCTCCTGACTGCTGTTCCCTCAGAAGAGGGGGTACCCTGGGTTACTAAAGTCACTATTATAGATAGGGGCATGGATGCCCCTGGCATGGTGGCATACAGATTGTAGTCCAGCAAGTGTGTGTGGTCAGCTCTTCCTTCATGGTATTGCTTTAGCTGACCTTTACACGGCATGTGTAAAATTAGGGCTGCTTTTATAAAGTGTAAAATTGCTCCGGGAAACTAACAGAAGCGCACAGGTCGTAATCTACGCCGCACACACTTAATTTTGTGGATCGCCCTATCTCCCTCATTTGCATCTTTGCCTATCAAATACAGCGGCGTGTCTAGCGTAATTTGCGCACAAAGAAGTGCCGGTGTAATTATTTTAGGTAGGACGTAAATACCGGAATTTCATGCGTATCTCGTTTTGAGGATCAGGCGCAAAGATACGCACCGTGTAAAATTAGAAATCTCGAGTTAAGTCGGCGCATCTGCTTTGTGGATTTGGCCCATAATTTAGATAACAGCCAATGTGAGGGGCTATGAATTCGCCCCATAAGGAGTGTATAAGTAGTATATAAGTTGGCTCATCTTGGCACGTGTGAGGGCAACAGTGGTCTGTAATACCTGGGCCTATTTTTTGGGGGGCCTAACTCAGAGTGTATGGCGTGAGTAACCGTGTAAAAAAACACGTCTGTGGGTACACTGCTACACTCACATGGAAAGGATTAAATCAATTGGTTGAAAGCATTTTGGATATATATCTTTGTCTGTATATACCGTATTTATTGGGGTATAGCGCGCTCCCGCGTATAGCGCGCACCCCTAAATTTGCCCAGAAATTCCTGTGAAAAAAAAGATTTTTGTACTTACAGTTTGGTGTCTTGCACGGCGTCCATCGGCGGCCTCGTCGGGTCCGGCGTCCGTCTGCGGCTTCGGGTGTCCTCTTCGTCGGGTCCGGCGTCCTTCTGCGGCGTCCTCCTCGCAGTACACTCGCGTATAGTCGGCAATGCTCGCGCTGACGTCCTGGACGTACAGGACGTGAGCGCGAGTGTAGCCGAGACTGCCCGACTATACACGAGTGTACTGCACTCGGTATATGTCGGCGCAGTATTCAAACTTGGCGCGGGAAAGCAGGTATCGGCGTATATCGCGCACCCACAATTTTGCCCTGATTTTCAGGGCAAAATAGTGCGCGGTATACGCCGATAAATACGGTACATGAAAATTATATAATGACCCTGACAGATACAATAGCAATTACTGAACACTAGGAGTGACGGGTCTCTCACTGGGTGTAAATTATGGAATAGAGGCACATAAGCTGAAATATATATAAACAAATGTGTTTATTTATAGTAGAATGTTAATTTTGAGCCCCTCGTTCAACCCACCAGGCGAAAGACTATCCAAGGTATATATCCAGTAACTTTCTCTTTCACATAGCCTTTTATAGCGTTCCGCCTGGGGCAGATGTTTAGAGATGGCCTCTATCACCCAAACACGCTGAGAACTGCTGGTGGAATTCTTTGAAGTGTCTAGCGACACTATATTTGTCACAACCCTTTTCTACAAAATTGCGATGTTCTCCGAACCTCTTGCGTAAAGTACGATTGGTGCGGCCCACATAGAAAAGGCTGCATGGGCAAGTCAAGCAGTATACAACATACTCAGAAGAGCATGTATAAAAATCGAATATAGTGTACTGCTTACCCTTGCACATGAAGTCCTTCTGTCTATGGGTAACATGTTTGCAATTGAGGCATAAAGCCTTTTTGCACTGATACATTCCCTTCAGGTTAAAGAATGTTAAGGACGGAGTGACCTTATGCCCTGAGATTTTGATCTTACTCGGCGCTATTTGGGCCTTAATATTTTTAGCTCTTCTATAGCTAACTTACGGGACGTCAGTAAGTGTGGATCTGAGATGGAGGTCTTCATTTAATATGGGCCAATGTTTGGAAAGAATCTTTTCCATTTTTCTAAAGTGACTGTGAAATTGGGTAACGAACCGAACTGGTTGCAAATTTTCTTCCTGTCTCTGAGTGGTTTGAAGTGTGACATCTGTATTATGATAATGTTGGTAGGCACCTTCTACCAACTCTTCGGGGTAACCGTTATATATAAATTTCTCCTTTAGCTTTAATCCATGAAAATCGTAGGTCTGGTGCAATTATGTTTTAGTCTACAAAATTTACTTTTTTTCAATATTATTCACCCATCGTGGGTGATGGCAACTATCAAAGTTTAAAAAGGAGTTGCCTGCAGTGGGCTTGACGTAATTTTGAGCACAGATGGTTGTATTATCATGGAATAGCTCTAGGTCCAGAAAGGCTAGTGTATTAACATCCGTTACTGACGTGAAGGAAAGGCCCATAGAATTTAAATTGCAATGTTGAAAAAACTGGGGAATTAGGGTTTCAGGGCCATCCCAAATAATCACTATGTCGTCTATGATGGGATGCACGGATGGGATGCACGGATTATTTTGCCAAATATGGGACTGTTCCCAATATCCCATGGTGAGGTTGGCATAGCTGGGAGCAAAATTGGCTCCCATGGCGGTTCCCTGAGTTTGAATGAAGAACTCACCATTACTTTCAAAATAGTTGTGTGTTAAACAGAAATTCAGCAAATCAAGCAGGAAATGTACCTGCCGAGGATTAAGCAAGGGATCTTGATTCAGAAAGTATTGCGTGGCTAACAGACCTACTTGGTGGGGAATAGATGTATAAAGGGACACAACGTCTAAGGAGAGCCAACGGTATGTGGTTTCCCATTGATATTGTTGCAAAGTCTTGAGCAGTTGGATACTGTCTTTGATGTGTGATGGAAGATTAGTGACTAGGGGCTGTAAGAAATTATCAATATAAATGGAGAAGTAGAGAATAAAAAACGAACGAGTTGATTGGTGAATCTGAATGGGTTTTAAAGAGACCCTATCACCAGACCATTTCAACAACATTTCTGTAAGATTATATGTGCATTTAAAGTATTTTATGCGTGTTTTACCTGTAAAAGCCACCCTTATGTACACATTTGAAAGGCCTGAAACTGCTGCTTAGTGCTGCCATTTTGGATGTGATGTCAGTAGCCCCAGCAGACTCAGGGCTGTCACTCAAGTGACACACAATAAATGTTCCCCTTTGTTCATCCCCTAGCTACTACATAAAAGTTTACGTAGGGAGAGGAGAGGAGGAACGGAAAAGCTAGACCAGCACAGGCAATAGTTAGACTACTCCCAGAAGAGGAGTATGACATGGCAGGAGGTAGGGCAAAATGTGGTTGTGCTAGGGAATCGGCTCTATAGAAAGTATTGCAATTTGTTGTTAGTGACAGGGTCTCTTTAAGTTAGGGTGACCAGACATCCCTCGGTTTCCGGGGACAGTCCCCGTATTGAGCACACTGTCCCCGGACCAAGTCTGTCCCCGGCTTTGTCCCCGGATTGGATCTGAACAGGAACTGGGGCAATTTATTTTCCAATAATTTTTATTGAAAATTGTACATATCAAGTCTACAAGGCAAAATATTGTTTACATGAGATAATCGTTTCCATGTACAAAATGTCAAAAGATACAAGAGGTGAGAGGAATACAGCATATCTAAACAAGGATGCCTATTGTAACTCTCATCTCCTTAAACTCCAACTTAATGAACTACATGAGAAACCTATTGCGAGTAAAGAAAAAAACAAACAAAAACCATACCATAATACCATGTGGCCTAAGTTCCCATCCTGACCTCTCAATAAAAATATAGGAGAATAAATGAAGAACCTGTGAAAGGAATGAAAAAGGAGAAGAGAAGACGGGGAGAAAAAGGTAGAGGAGATGTGCACCCCTGTTCTCCGCTAAACCGTACTAGTATCTCATCCCTCATCCCTCAGACAGGTATTTTATCCATGGTTCCCAGACTCTATCAAAGAAGGGCTGTTTATCGAGTAATATTGCCGAGAAGCGTTCATTAATCATGATCCACCACAACTTAGCTTTTACCAAGTCGAAGGGGATCATGGGCGCCCTCCAGGATCTAGCTATCGCCACCCTGGATGCAGTGAAGATAAATTAAATAAGTTTCCTCGTGTGTCCCGGCACTCCCTCCACTGGGCTTCCTAGTAGAGCCTGCTGGGGTGACTTGGTCAAATTCACCTGGGTTAGTGAATAGATAGTTATAGATGCAAATCCCAAAAATATAAAAATAAAATTGCCTGACCTTGGGACATACACGCCATATATGATATACCGTGCCCCCCATGCCACATTCCCTGAAACATATGTCGCCATCCTCGCTGGTACCATGTACCATCGCAACAAAACTTTATAATTGCCAATCAATGAGGTGTTAGTGAATGATTTAGAGGCAAGTTGTGCCATTTTAACCCATTTATCTATGTCCAGCGTTGCTTCTATATCCTGTTCTTATTTGTTCATATAAAACAATTTTTCCGACTTAGAGGACAAGATGCTGTATATTTTTGAGATGTGACCAGTATGCTTATCGAAGGACCCGCATAGATATTCCATAAGGGTGGAAGTCATTAAATCATGTGTGCGCTGTAGAGTCTTCAGGTAATGCACTATCTGGAAGTGATGATACACTTCTGTGTTAGGCAGTTGATATTTTTCTATTAGGGTTTGTTTCGATAAGATGACTGGGGCAATTTCAAAGACAGTCAGTGCAGAATTAAAAAATAAATAAAAAATTCTTCCATTATCTGTGCTACTTTCTGAGGATCATTTGCTGGTCAGAGCGGAGGGAATATTTCTTCAGCTCCACTGTCATGTTCTTCTGCCTTGGCTCAAGTCCTGGCCAGCCGCCTGCCTGTTTATCTCCTTTCCTTCCCTGACTGGATGATCATCCTCCGTTCCCCACCCAATAGTAGCCGGGGCCCAGGGAGTAATGCCACGTACACACGATCGGAAATTCCGATAACAAAACCGTTTTTTCCAACTGAATTTTGGCTCAAACTTGACTTGCATACACACGGTCACACAAATCTTGTCGGAAATTCCGAACGTCAAGAACGTGGTGACGTACAACACTACGAGCCGAGAAGAAATTAAGTTTATTAATTTCGAGCATGTGTAGGATTTTTGTGTGTCGGAATTGTATACAGAAGATCGGAATTTCCAACAAGAACTTTTGTTGTCGGAAAATTTGAAAACCAGCTCTTAAATTTTTGTGGTCGGAAGTTCCGACAGCAAATGTCCGAAGGAGCCTACACACGGTCGGAATTTCAGACCAAAAGCTCACATCGAACATTTGTTGTCGGAATTTCCGACCGTGTGCAGGCGGCATGAGACTTTACAGGCTGTGAGGGCAGAGAGTCGCTGATTGCCACCATTACTAGTAAAAAATATATATATATATGTCTCCGGATATCATTTAAAAAATCTGGTCACCTTACTTTAAGTAGATTTCCTATTTCACTTATGGTCTGACTTTGGACTGAACTATCTACAGCATTACTGGCTTGTAATACCTTTGAGGAATGAAACTAGCCAAACTGTAACTAGCCCTTCTTCAACCTGTAATGAGTCTTTCCACACCCCCCACCTATTTATGTCATCAACTTTATCCTGATTCCGGCAGAATTGGCTGAATTTATGAGCCCTGGGTGACCCTTCAAGCACCTCACTTGTTTCCTCTTTTATGACAGCAGCCCTTCATTCACCATCATTCCATCACTCATAGGCATGCGCACAGGGTGTGCCAGGTGTGCCCAGGCACACCCTAATCACCCAATGCGCATTAGTGTTATCGCTCTGTATAGCAGCAGGAACATGGTAATGATCTCCCTCTTACCGGCTCTGCCATAAGAGAAGTGTTTATGCTCTTCTTTCTTTTGGTGGTATTTGATCATCTCTGTAGTTTTTATTTTTTGCCCTTTAAACAAAAAAGAGTGACAATTTTGAAAAAAAAACAAAATATTTTGTACTTTTTGCTACAATAAATATCCCCATTTTTTTTTTTTTTTAAAGCAAACTTTTTTCTCAGTTTAGGCTGATACATATTTTTGGTGCTAAAAATTGCAAAAAGTGTATATTGATTTGTTTGCGCAAAAGTGATTTTTATTGGGACTGTGACATTATGGCATTTTGACAAATTTTTGAGATGATTGATAATTATACAGCGATGTCACTGGCAGGGCAGGGGTTAACACTAAGGGGCGATCAATGGGTTAACTGTGTTCCCTAGTGTGTGTTCTAAATGTGGGGGGAGGGGACTCACAATAGGAGATGACAGATCGTGGTTCCTAGCTATTAGGAACTCACGATCTGTATCACCTCTCCTCACAGAACAGGGACGTGTGTGTGTTTACACACACACACGTCCCTGTTCTGCCTCTCGTGCCCACAATCGCGCATGGCCAATGGTCATCTCGACCGCCGGTCACGAGCACCGGCACACCCGCAGTGCAGCGGGCACGCGCGCGCCTGCTATCTCACTTAAAGGGGCTGACATACAGCTACAACGGTTCGTGGGATCGTGTCGAGCTGCCGCTATATGACGGCGGCTGGTCGGCAAGTGGTTAAAGGTGCACACTAGGGATGAGCTTCGAGTTCGAGTCGAACTCATGTTCGACTCGAACATTGCCTGTTTGCCTGTTCGGCGAACAACGAACAATTAGGGGTGTTCGCGGCAAATTCAAAAAGCCGCGGAACACCCTGTTAAAGTCTATGGGAGAAATCTAAAGTGTTAATTTTAAAGGCTAATATGCAATTTATTGTCCTAAAAAGTGTTTGGGGACCTGGGTCCTGTCCCAGGAAACATGTATCAATGCAAAACAAAGTTTTAAAAACGGCCGTTTTTTCAGGAGCAGTGAATTTAATAATGCTAAAAGTGAAACAATAAAAGTGTAATATTACTTTAAATTTCGTACCTAGGGGGGTGTAAAGTCAGCATGTGAAAAAGCGCATGTTTCCCGTACATAGAACTGTCCCTGCACAAAGTGTCATTTCTGAAAGAAAAAAAGGCATTTAAAACTGGCTTTGCGGCTCTAATGAATTGTCGGCTCTGGCAATTCAGAGATGATTCATTCATAAAAAATAAAAAAAAAGCTGGGGGTCCCCCCAAATTCCATTAACAGGCCCTTCAGGTCTCATATGGATATTAAGGGGAACCCCGCCGTCAATTAAAAAAAAATGATGTGGGGTTCCCCCAAATATCCATACCAGACCCTTCAGGGGGTCACATGGGGGGGCCAGGATCTGGGGGTCCCCTTTGTTAAAGGGGTCTTCCAGATTCTGATAAGGGGTCCCCACCTGCAGACCCCCACAACCACCGGGCAAGGGTTGTGGGGATGAGGCCCTTGTCCCCATCAACATGGGGACATCCTCCCCATGTTGAGGGCATGTGGCATGGTGCGGTTCAGGAGAGGGGGGGGGCCGCACTCTGTCCCCCCTCTTTTCTGCGGCCGGCCAGGTTAACGTGCTCGGATAAGGGTCTGGTGTGGATTTTTGGGGAAACTCCACGCCATTTTTTTTTAAATTTGGGGTGGAGTTCCCCTTAAAATCCACACCAGACCTGAAGGGTCTGGTATGGATATTTGGGGGGAACCCCACGTAATTTTTTTTTAAATTGACGGCGGGGTTCCCCTTAATATCCGTATCAGACCTGAAGGGCCTGTTAATGGAATTTGGGGGGACCCCCAGCTTTTTTTTTTTTTTTTTATATGAATGAATCATCTCTGTAATTGCCAGAGCCGACAATTCATTAGAACCGCAAAGCCGGTTTTAAATGCCTTTTTTCCTTTCAGAAATTACACTTTGTGCAGGGACAGTTCTATGTACGGGAAACATGCGCTTTTTCACATGCCGACTTTACACCCCCCCTAGGTACGAAATTTAAAGTAATATTACACTTTTATTGTTTCACTTTTAGCATTATTAAATTCACTGCTCCTGAAAAAACGTCCGTTTTTAAAACTTTTTTTGAATTGATACATGTTTCCTGGCACAGGACCCAGGTCCCCAAACACTTTTTAGGACAATAACTTGCATATTAGCCTTTAAAATGAACACTTTAGATTTCAAATGTTCGCGTCCCATAGACTTTAACGGGGTTCTAAAGTTCACACGAACATTTGGTGTGTTCGCAAGTTCTGATGCGAACCGAACAGGGGGGTGTTCGGCTCATCCTTAGTGCACACCCTAATGTAATAGGCTGCGCACACCTATGCCATCACTACACAACTAGAATTCTCAACATAACGTAACTTAAGCAGCTTGTCTAATATACTGTATATAACAAAAAACATGGGACAAATAACAATAAGCCTGTCCTAATAATGCATCAAGCATCCCATTGTAACAGGACCTTGTGTTCAGATCCCCCAAAACAGTATTTCTTACTTGCAAAGCTACCACCACACACTGTCTCTATGCAGGACAACCTCTCTAAAGGTCAATGACAGCAGTGGTTTATTTTCCCTTTATTACCTCAGTATCTTAGTTACACATATTAAATTACAATATGATGCAATTGTATATACTATATTATTAGTATTTTTTCCTACAAAAGTGCAGTTACCCTTTAACCACTTCCATACCGGGCCTATCCTGGCACTTCTCTCCTTCATGTAAAAATCATATTTTTTTTGCTAGAAAATTACTCAGAACCCCCAAACAATATATATATATATATATATATATATATATATATATATATATATATATATATCAGTACAGACCAAATGTTTGGACGCACCTTCTCATTCAAAGAGTTTTCTTTATTTTCATGACTATGAAAATTGTAGATTCACACTGAAGGCATCACAACTATGAATTAACACATGTGGAATTATACATAACAACAAGGTGTGAAACAACTGAAAATATATTTCATATTCTAGGTTCTTCAAAGTAGCCACCTTTTGCAGCAGACACATCTCTAGAAGTGTTAAGAGGAGACTGTGTGAATCAGGCCTTCATGGTAGAATATCTGCTGGGAAACCACTGCTAAAGAAAGG
Organism: Rana temporaria; assembly: GCF_905171775.1. NCBI lineage: Eukaryota > Metazoa > Chordata > Amphibia > Anura > Ranidae > Rana > Rana temporaria. The sequence goes on from NC_053497.1 coordinate 140,819,825, forward strand.
CAACAAGCAGAAGAGACTTGTTTGGGCTAAAGAACACAAGGAATGGACATTAGACCAGTGGAAATCTGTGCTTTGGTCTGATGAGTCCAAACTTGAGATCTTTGGTTCCAACCCCTGTGTCTTTGTGCGACGCAGAAAAGGTGAACGGATGCACTCTACATGCCTGGTTCCCACAGTGAAGCATGGAGGAGGAGGTGTGATGGTGTGGGGGTGCTTTTCTGGTGACACTGTTGGGGATTTATTCAAAATTGAAGGCATACTGAACCAGCATGGCTACCACAGCATCTTGCAGCGGCATGCTATTCCATCCGGTTTGTGTTTAGTTGGACCATCATTTATTTTTCAACAGGACAATGACCCCAAACACACCTCCAGGCTGTGTAAGGGCTATTTGACCAAGAAGGAGAGTGATGGGGTGACTACCTCTTGAAGCTCATCAAGAGAATGCAAAGAGTGTGCAAAGCAGTAATCAAAGCAAAAGGTGGCTACTTTGAAGAACCTAGAATATGAAATATATTTTCAGTTGTTTCACACTTTTTTGTTATGTATAATTCCACATGTGTTAATTCATAGTTTTGATGCCTTCAGTGTGAATCTACAATTTTCATAGTCATGAAAATAAAGAAAACTCTTTGAATGAGAAGGTGTGTCCAAACTTTTGGTCTGTACTGTTGGAAGACTTCAGCTGTCCAGGAATGAGGCAATTAAGGCCTCTATAAGTAATCCAGAGGATTACCACTGATTGGCTGCACCCTGAGGCTTTCTGAGTAAGGAGAGCAGTACTGAAAGTCTTCTGAGGAGGTGAGGAGAGGATTGATTTTTTCTGTGTGATAAAAATCAAAAGACTATTGTTTTTCTGCTGTATGACCAGCACTGTCTGCCCAGCACTAGGCTGAGCCAGACTCCATAGATAGGTTCCTGTGTGGAAGGTAGACGCCCAAAGTGGCCAGGGTTTATTTTATGTTTGATTTTGTTTATGCTGTTTGGATGCTTGCACTTGTTTCCAGCAAGATGAAAGAATAAACCAAAATTTTTGTTTTCAACCGTCTTTGACTGTCTGTCTGTATAAATTCAGTGTGTGGTGAACCCATCCAAGGGGTCACACACCCCGCTACCAAGCTAACCCCTTACACGATATATTGTGACAGTAGGCAGGTTAAATCCCCTGGTTGCATCCAAGATGCTGTATATACTGTATATCTCCTTGGTTCAGGCTTTATGCCAGTTTGTACCTCTAGGGGGAGTGCTGGGAGACCTGCTGGGAGGACTTAATGAGCCCAGCTGAATCAGGTGGGCTTGTTAGGTTCTCTACAAAAACACACACCTGCTGACGGGTTAACCCCCTCACAGTTGGTGGAGAACCACTGGCAGTTTTTTTAAAGGCCAGCATGGAGGAGATACTGAAACAGCTGGCTCTAGCAAATGCCAATCAGCAGCAGACAAATGCAGGTTTGCAAAAGAGCCTCGTATCCCAGCAGCAAGCTCAACAACAGAGCCTTGCAGCCCAGCAGCAGACAAATGCAACTTTGCAACAGAGCCTCGTATCCCAGCAGCAAGCTCACCAACAAGTTTAGCAGCAATCTGAGGACCGCTTCATAAACCCGTTTCAGAAGCAAGAGCAGAGACTACAACAACAAATAGAGGCTTTAATGCAGCAACGTCCGCAGACCAGTGAGGCAAGTGGTTCCACTAATACCGCATCCTTTGGGGTGAGTCGTTTACTGACAAAAATGACTGGAGAGGATGATCCAGAGGTGTTTTTGACCACATTTGAAAGGACTGCTGAAAGGGAAAAATGGCCCAAGGAGCAGTGGGCTGGACTGGTGGCCCCTCTGTTGACTGGGGAATCGCAGAAAGCTTATTATGACTTAGTCTTTTGCTTGGACAGGCTCTATGTGGTGCTAAATACTGAAATATTGGCATGGCTGGGTGTCACCCTGGCTGTTCGGGCTCAGCGTGTGCATAACTGGACTTTCCGGCTTGCAAACCCCTCCCCCCCCCCGATCGCAAATGTATGATTTCATTCCCCTGAGCAGGAAATGGCTACAGCAAGAGACTTTGTCCGCACTCAAAGATTGTGGAACGTGTTGTGATGGATCGCTTCCTGAGAGCTCATCCTACTCCCATCCAAAAGTGGGTAAGCCATGGAGACCCAGAAACGGCCGATAAGCTTGTGGATCTTGTTGAGAGGTACTTGGCTACAGAGAACCTGACTGCCTCTTCCAGAGACTCAGACTTTCCACCATAAGACCAGACCATCCCCAGTGGCGGGTAAGATGATTCCAAGGGGTGAGGGTGGAGAGGGTGGGAGTTCTCCCTAGTGTCTGGCGAGAAGAGCCCGGGAAGTCAAGGCCTCAAGAGGCAGCAAAAAGGATTGTTTGCTACCGCTGCCGACAGGAGGGACACATTGCAGCAAATTGCCCGGTTGTGGATGAACCCATGCAATGCGACTTTCTAAGGGACAGACGTCAGTCGCTGTTTGGGACAGTCGCATGCACTGCTATTCGGGGAACTGAGAAACATTTATGCAAAATGTGTATTAATGGTAAAAATGTTGTGTTGCTGGATTCAGGTAGCCTGGTGACACTGATAAAGGCTGAATTAGTTACTACAGAGGTCTCTGGGAATTAACAAGGTAGCTGTTATTTGTGTGCATGGGGACACCCGAGAGTATCCTGTGACTACAGTGTGTTTTGAGACCTCTAAAGGTACCCTCTCTCATCAGGTGGGGTTAGTGTCTCACTTACCACATGATGCCATTGTGGGAAGGGATTTTCCAAAGTTCTGGGAACTATGGGATTATCCCGAGCTCCCCACTGGTGCCTCTACATACCAGGAATCTGATAACCAGAATTCCTCTGAGAGTGGTGAGGACTCTCCAGAATTCCCATTGTCGGTATTGGCAGGGGAGACTCAAGGAACTGGGGAGGAGCCAACATCCTCAGACGAAAACATGCCGTCTGTAGACTTTTCTGATCTTGAGGTTCACAGGGAAAACTTTGCCACTGAACAGTTAAAGGACTTCGGTGAGGGGTTCCGCGCAACCTAGCACGCGGACATGGTGAAAGTGCTAAGTATAAATAAATAAATGAATGAATATAAATATAAATACTGATCAGTGTTACCACAAACAATTGCAAAATAACAGCTCAATCCAATCCAGTGAAAGAGTGTACATATCCAAACAGAAAATACTGGTTCTATATATGCAGTGTGCATAAAATAAGCAGTGAATAAATAGAATAAATATATATATATATAATCAATAAATAAATATATATAGTGAAGTCTCTAGCCGTGAAAGAGTGTCCATTCATAGGATGAGAAATAAATAAATAAATAAATGAATCTGGTGATCCCGTGCTAATATTGATGCTTCAAACAAACAAAAGCTGCCAGAAGAGATGTGACTGATATGATCACAAGGTAATCCAATAGATAGTGTTGATAGATGGGTGTAATAATCCCTCCCCGAGCTCCCGGGACTCTTACCTCCACACAAATAATCAAGTGCATCCACTATAAGTATCTCGACCAGACCTCCGTGTATATGCTCCACTAATCCTCCTTAGATCTCCATGACAGGGTCCTCTTATCCATCCAAACGGTTAGTGTGCCCAGGAGAGGAAACAAGGGAAACACAAAAACAAAGGAGGGGACTCCAATCGTGAAGTAGTAAGCACAAGCTACTTATTTATTAAAGAGGGAAAAAAGCTGCGCTTACATGTGTATTAAAAAATTTACAGCAAGGAACTTTAAAACGAGCGGCGTTTCAGGCGCCTGTATACGTCACTCTAGGTGTACGTCCTCCCGTCCAATCCCTACGCGTTACGACACGTGTCACGTGTCTTCATCTGGGGAAAAGATTGGACGATTGGGGATTGGACGGGAGGACGTACACCTAGAGTGACGTATACAGGCGCCTGAAACGCCGCTCGTTTTAAAGTTCCTTGCTGTAAATTTTTTAATACACATGTAAGCGCAGCTTTTTTCCCTCTTTAATAAATAAGTAGCTTGTGCTTACTACTTCACGATTGGAGTCCCCTCCTTTGTTTTTGTGTTTCCCTTGTTTCCTCTCCTGGGCACACTAACCGTTTGGATGGATAAGAGGACCCTGTCATGGAGATCTAAGGAGGATTAGTGGAGCATATACACGGAGGTCTGGTCGAGATACTTATAGTGGATGCACTTGATTATTTGTGTGGAGGTAAGAGTCCCGGGAGCTCGGGGAGGGATTATTACACCCATCTATCAACACTATCTATTGGATTACCTTGTGATCATATCAGTCACATCTCTTCTGGCAGCTTTTGTTTGTTTGAAGCATCAATATTAGCACGGGATCACCAGATTCATTTATTTATTTATTTATTTCTCATCCTATGAATGGACACTCTTTCACGGCTAGAGACTTCACTATATATATTTATTTATTGATTATATATATATATATTTATTCTATTTATTCACTGCTTATTTTATGCACACTGCATATATAGAACCAGTATTTTCTGTTTGGATATGTACACTCTTTCACTGGATTGGATTGAGCTGTTATTTTGCAATTGTTTGTGGTAACACTGATCAGTATTTATATTTATATTCATTCATTTATTTATTTATACTTAGCACTTTCACCATGTCCGCGTGCTAGGTTGCGCGGAACCCCTCACCTTTTTCATTTATATATTTGTGTATTGTAAACACTTTAGGTTTTGCAGCAACGTATTGATACACTTTGTTTAGGGTTTATTCATTGAGTGTCTATAGTAGCGCATAAGCACTGTCACTTTATTCACCAGTTAAAGGACTTCACCCTAATAAAGGCACGGGAAAACGTAGTGAAAATAGATGGCGAGTTAGAGAACCCAGATACGACCTGCACTTACCCGTACTTCATCATGGAAAGGGACCTACTCTATCGGGTGACTCATAGGGCAGAAGAAACCATTGAGCAACTTGTGGTGCCCAAACCTTACAGGAAGTTGGTGTTAGAGTTGGCCCATGGGCACATTCTTGGAGGTCATCTGGGGACCGAGAAAACCAGAGAGAGAGTGTTGCAGAGATTTTATTGGCCTGGGGTCATGAAGGAAACAGAAAATTATTGTTCCTCCTGCCCTGTGTGTCAGAAGTCGGCACCTATGCCACATTTCCGTAACCCGCTAGTACCCCTTCCCATCATTGAGGTTCCCTTTGAGAAGATCGCCATGGATTTGGTCCAATAGTGAAGTCCGCTAGGGGGCATCAGTACATTTTGGTTATTATGGACTATGCCACCCGTTATCCGGAGGCGATTGCTCTCCGAAATACCTCGGCCAAAACCATAGCCAAAGAGCTATCTCTTGTTTTTAGCTGCGTGGGTATTTGTAAGGAACTGCTTACGGACCAAGTTACACCCTTTATGTCCCGGGTTATGAAAGAACTGTGCAAGTTGTTCAAAGTGACACAATTGCGTACATCTGTGTATCACCCCCAAACAGATGGGTTGGTTGAAAGATTCAACAAAACCCTTAAACAAATGTTAAAGAGGGTGGTGGATAAAGATGCAAAGGTTTGGGACTGTCTTATTCCCTATTTAATGTTTGCCATTAGGGAGGTACCCCAATTCTCAATGGGTTTCTCACCCTTCGAGTTGCTCTATGGGAGACACCCAAAAGGGCTGTTGGATATTGCCAGGGAAACTTGGGAAAGTGAGAGTTCTCCCCACAGGAGTGTGATTGAGCATGTCGCCCTGATGCAAGATAGAATTGCACAGGTAATGCCAATTGTAAGGGAACATTTGGCCCAAGCACAGTTGGCACAACAGAGAGTGTATAACCGTGGAGCCAAGGGGATAGGGCATTGGTACTTATCCCTACAGTTGAGAGCAAGTTCCTCGCCAAATGGCAAGGTCCCTATGAGATATTGGAAAAAGTGAGCAAAGTGAATTACAAGGTCAGACAACCAGGAAGGAGAATACCCGAACAGATCTATCACATCAATCTGTTGAAAGCCTGGAGGGATAGGGAATCCCTAGTCGCAGAAACTTTCTCATCAGCTCAGTCTGATTGCGTGATTCCTGAGGTTGGAATAGCAGTCACCTTGTCAAAGCCCAAACAGGAGGTTAAGGAGTTTGTGCTTCGCAACAAAGAGGTTTTCTCTGAGCTGCCTGGACAAACGTCTGGGGTAGAGCATGATATTATTACCCCGCCCGGTGAAAGGGTGAAGCTAAAACCCTATCGCATCCCAGAGGCCCGACGGGAGGAAGTGCAGAAAATGCTTAAGTTGGGGTTGGTAGAGTTATCCCAAAGTGATTGGTCTAGTCCTATAGTGTTAGTACCTAAACCAGATGGGAGCTGGCGTTTTTGTAACGATTTTCGACAACTGAACAAATTTACAAAATTTGACACCTACCCCATGACACGTATCGATGAGTTAATCGACCAGCTGGGAACAGCCCGGTACATGACGACTCTCGATCTCACAAAAGGGTATTGGCAAATTCCCCTGGCTAAATCGGCCAAGGAGAAAACTGCGTTTGTAACCCCAGACGGGGCATTCCAGTATCAAAGAATGCCGTTTGGGTTACAGAATGCCCCGGCAACCTTCCAGCGGAAAATGGACCAGATTCTAAGGCCCCATCAGAAATATGCTGCAGCTTACCTGGATGATGTAATTATCCATAGCCCAGATTGGGCCTCACATCTGCCAAAAGTGCAAGCAGTCCTGGCCCAAAACAAGGAAACAAACATAAACAGATGGTTCCTGGCCCTACAAGAATTTAACTTTACTGTGCAACATCGCCCTGGCATCCAAATGGGGAATGTGGATGCACTGTCTCGGATGCATGCCTGCCTGAATGCTGGTGTTCCAACCCCAAGGTTAAATCAGTAGGCAGGTTAAATCCCCTGGTTGCATCCAAGATGCTGTGTAAATATATATCCCCTAGGTTCAGGCTTTATGCCAGTTTGTACCTCTAGGGGGAGTGCTGGGAGTCCTGCTGGGAGGACTTGATGAGCCCAGCTGAATCAGGTGGGCTCTTTAGGTTCTCTACAAAAACTCCCAGTATGCTAAGAGAGAGGCTCCAATCTGCAACAAGATCTGTGTGAATAGTCTGGGGAGAGTTATCTCTGTGCAATGAGACAAAGCCTGTATGGCTACTATTACTAAAACTCTAAACAGCAGGGAGTCAGGGACTGGGGCAGCACAAGGCTGTACCCAGTTGTTAGTTAGGGACACCTACGTGTATAGCGAGCAGGTCAAGTTGACCAGGATTTATTTTTGTATTTCTTTTGTTTTCTGTCACATTTCTTTTTGTATATAGTTCACATAAAACCGCACCTTTTTGTTTTCCTCCTACAATTGTCTGCTGTGCCTAACTTTTTTGTGTGCTGAAAACTTCCAGGGGGTCACACACACACGCTGACGGGCTAACCCCCTCACAATAAATAAATATATATATATATGTAGCGCCCCCTTACTTTCAGTATGGGCACTACGCTAAAGTTAGTGGGGAATGGGAGAGTTACCTTGCTCCCATTCACTATTTGTTTAAATTTTGGGACTTCTGTCTTTCCAGAAATGTCCACTGGGTCGGTCTGTGGTCCAGGGATGCAATGTCATCCCTGGCCAGCAGTTGGCGCTAGAGGTGTTCTGGCAGAGTAACTTTCTCCAGCAGCCAATCAGAGGAGCTTTTCCCTCGCGGGGCATGCTGAAGAGGAGTATATCTGGGACAGGTGTCATGTGTTCCAAAATCTTTGTGGGGTCCCCGTTCCAGGTGCGGCATCCACCTTCAGGGTGCGCGCATCCATGGGCCCCGCCGGCGTGGCCCATCTGGCCATAATTGCAGACTACTTGGGACCTCATCCGGAGGTACAAGGGGACCCCAGTGACTGACTGGGTTTCCGATTCTATTGAAAGGATCCCAGGCTGGGTGCCGTTCGACTGGGGAGTTGGTTTGAGGAGGACCCGGAGGCAGGTCGTCCAACAGAGCCTGAACAAACCAATTGGGGATCCGGTGACCAGAGTACTGACAGGTAGGTTTGCTGTCATCTGGTGACCGATGCAGAAATCTACTGGGAGGATTCGCTCCATCTATCTAGCTCAGTTATTGTAATTGGCCTGTGGCAGAGGCCCGAGCCGGGTCTGTGAGAGCGGCCCGTTCCTCCCAGAAATCCTAAGTGACATCTCGGCTGCCAGGCTTGTAAAGAAGGGTCTGTCCGGGGGCACTTTACCCACTCAGTTGGAGTGGCGACAAGTTACAAATTGGTACTATGCAGAGCAGTACTGACTGCTCTATCTAATATCCAGGCCTGATACTGCAAGGTTCTTCCTCTCTCTTTATTCATCAACTTTGTCCTTCCCAATTGATGTTGATGTTGGCCGTGTGGGCCTGGAAAATAAAGCATTGGAAAAAAACGTTATTCACTGTCTGGACCTTCGCTCACTGTTTGTTTCTACAATTACACCCCTAGACAACGCCAGGGTAACTTAATAGGCCGATCCCCAAATTCAACCAGCAGCTCCTTCTGGGGTAGCGCTACATATATATATATATATATATATATATATATATATATATATATATATATATATATAAAAATATATATATATATATTGGACAGGACGCCAGGGTTGGGTCCTGGATGGACACTATATAGCGCCAATTTTCGGAGTCTAGTCCCTTTAAAACACTGGTTCAGGAGGTCACCCAGAGGGGGTTTGAGATTCCGGGAAGTTAAAAGTGGATCCAGAGAGGACAGGCTTACAGTCCTCTCTGTCCTTCTTAATGTTATTTGGGGGCCTGGAATTTCAGAGGCTCTAAAGCGACATTCAGGAGGGAAAAGGGCCTCCCCTTCTGACCCCTGGCTTTCAGTCACACAGGGGGTTAACAACTTCCAGGAAGTCAGCTAAAAGGAGAGGAAGTGCTGACAGAGGGTGGAGGAGTGTGGAAGTGAAGGTGTCTGCAGAAGTTGTATGCTGCTGAGAAGGACTGGAATACGGTCAGTGGCGTAACGTGGGTTGTCAGCGCCCGGGGGGCAAGTCAAGTAATTTGCGCCCCCCTAATCTGCTGACTTTTCGCACGCCTCGAGTCTATTCCCTTCCTACAATAGTACTGACCTGCCTGATTCCTATACTGACCACTACACTAACCTCTACTACACTGACCACTACACTAGACACTGACCTATCTTATTCCTATACTGACCCTTACACTAACCCACTTGAGCAACCACTACACTACACACTGACCTATCCGATTCCCCACAGACTGCTACACAATACACACTGACCACTACACAATAAACTAACCACTGAGCGCTATACAATACACACAGTGACCGCTACACAATAAACTACCCACTGACCGCTACACAAACTACCCACTGACCGCTACCCAATACACAGACTGACCACTACACAATACACAGACTGACCACTACACAATACACAGATTGACCACTACACAATACACACTAACACTACACAATACACATTGACACTAGAGCATTGGTGCATTTTACTATAGAGGCATTGGTGGACTACAAGGTCCAGCATTTTACTATAGGAGGCATTGGTGGACTACAAGGCCCAGAATTTTATTATAGGGGGCATTGGTGGACTACAAGGCCCAGCATTTTCCTATAGGAGGCATTGGTGGACTACAAGGCCCAGCAGCTGGGCCTTGTAGGCCACCAAAGCCTCCTAAAGTAAAATGCTGGGCTTTGTAGTCCACCAAAGCCTCCTATAGTAAAATGCTGGGCCCCAGCATTTTACTATAGGAGGCACTGGTGGACTACAAGGCCCAGCATTTTACTATAGGAGGCATTGGTGGACTACAAGGCCCAGTAGCTGGGCCTTGTAGGCCACCAATGCCTCCTAAAGTAAAATGCTGGGCCTTGTAGTCCATCAAAGCCTCCTAACGTAAAATGCTGGGCCTTGTAGTCCACCAAAGCCTCCTAAAGTAAAATGCTGGGCTTTGTAGTCCACCAAAGCCTCCTAAAGTAAAATGCTGGGCTTTGTAGTCCACCAAAGCCTCCTATAGTAAAATGCTGGGCCCCAGCATTTTACTATAGGAGGCACTGGTGGACTACAAGGCCCAGCATTTTACTATAGGAGGCATTGGTGGACTACAAGGCCCAGCAGCTGGGCCTTGTAGGCCACCTATGCCTCCTAAAGTAAAATGCTGGGCCTTGTAGTCCACCAAAGCCATCCTAAAGTAAAATGCTGGGCAGTGGGCACATAGACTTTCCAGTGACCGGCTCCGGCTGCAGAGGCAGGGTGTGCAGAGGCAGGGTGTGCGCTGGGGAAGCGCACACTCTGCCTCTGCTAAACCATTCTCCCCCACCCGGCATCACGTCCCAACCCAGCGACACGACACTTACTTACTTAGTAAGCGGGAGACCGGGAGTCCCTGCAGGCGCCGCCAGACTGCAGAGCGCGTCGCCATCTTGGAGCCTTGTGGTATACACTATATACAATCACTCGACACTAGTTAGTTTTCACAATCCATGACTTAACCTCACACTTCACACAAATAAATTCAAACTTTAGCACTGACGTAAGTAATTATTTTTTATTAAACTTTAAGAAAAACGTAGAAAGTAAGTTTAAAGTGGAGCTCCTCTTCATCTCCTGCTGCTTAGTCCCCTTAAAAGAATTGGGGATATATATATATATATATATATATATATATATATATATATATACAGTTGTGTTCAAAATTATTCAACCCCCCCAATGCTGTAAAGGGTTTTAGGGAATTTAGTGTACATTTGTAATTGTATTCAGAATGAAATCCTACAAGGACTTCTTAAAGAACCATATGCAACTAAAATGACATCAATTGGTTTTGTAATACAGTAGTAAATGTTTATTTTGTGAATTCTTCATTTACACAATTATTCAACCCCTTAAAGACTACCACTCTGAAGAACAGAGGTTCATTGAAGTGTTTTCAATCAGGTATTGAAAACACCTGTGGATGTCAGGGAGCAGCAATAAAGCCTAATCACCACCAATTAGGCAGCTTTAAAATGACTGTGATACTCAGCTCCTTCTAGACATTTACTGGTGTGGTTTCAAACATGGTGAAGTCAAGAGAATGGTCCAGGAAGACAATAGAAGAGGTGATTACTCTTCACAGGAAGGGCAATGGCTATAAGAAGATTGCAAAGATGTTAAACATACCAAGAGACACCATAGGAAGCATCATTTGCAAATTCAAGGCAAAGGGCACTGTTGAAAAGCTACATGGTCGTGGCAGAAAGAAGATGCTGACTTCGACTGCTGTGTGCTACCTGAAGCGTAGAGTGGAGAAAAGTCCCCTTGTGACTGCTGAGGAACTGAGAAAAGATTTGTCAGATGTGGGTACTGAAGTTTCTGCTCAGACAATACGGCACACACTGCGTAATGAAGGCCTCCATGCCAGAACTCCCAGGCGCACCCCCTTGCTGTCTCCAAAGAATAAGAAGAGTCGACTGCAGTATGCCAAAAGTCATGTGGACAAACCACAGAAGTTTTGGGATTGTGTTCTGTGGACTGATGAAACAAAATTAGAACTGTTTGGGCCCATGGATCAACGCTATGTTTGGAGGAGGAAGAACAAGGCCTATGATGAAAAGAACACCTTGCCTACTGTGAAGCATGGTGGGGGGTCAATCATGCTTTGGGGCTGTTTTGCTTCTGCAGGTACAGGGAAGCTTCAGCGTGTGCAAGGTACCATGAATTCTCTTCAGTACCAGGAGATATTGGATGACAATGTGATGCAGTGCGTCACAAACCTGAGGCTTGGGAGACATTGGAGCTTTCAACAGGACAATGATCCCAAGCATACCTCCAAGTCCACTAGAGCATGGTTGCAGATTAAAGGCTGGAACATTTTGGAGTGGCCCTCGCAGTCACCAGACTTAAATCCGATTGAGAACCTCTGGTGGGACTTAAAGAAAGCAGTTGCAGTGTGCAAGCCTAAGAATGTGACTGAACTGGAGGCTTTTGCCCATGACGAATGGGCGAAGATACCCGTAGATCGCTGCAAGACACTTGTGTCAAGCTATGCTTCGCGTTTAAAAGCTGTTATAACTGTAAAAGGATGTTGTACTAAGTACTAAGATTGAATGTCACTTGGGGGTTGAATAAAACTGATAATGATGTGAGCACAGAAAAGACATTTGTGGTTATTTCATTATAAATGTTATGTTATATTTGTCTGACCTACACGTGCCTCTTTGATTTCATTGTAAGCAGGATGACTGAAAGATCAAAATCAATGTCAAATTGGCCAAAACAATCAATTTCAGTGGGGGTTGAATAATTTTGAATACAATTGTGTATATATATATATATATATATACACACAGTACAGACCAAAAGTTTGGACACACCTTCTCATTCAAAGAGTTTTCTTTATTTTCATGACTCAAAATTGTAGATATTTTATGTCCGGGGGGTTCGGAGATCGGCGGCAGCACCCTTCAACCCCCCCTTCTCCTTTTTTTTTATAAACGACTATCTGGGCCGCTCCTCAGTGTCTTCTATTCTTCTATGATGGCTGATCGGCGGCACCCCCCGATTCCCCCCCCCCCCGCTTCTCAGTGTCTTCTATTCCTATATAATTGGGCAGCAGCACCCCCCTTCTCAGTGTCTTCTATGATGGCCGCCCCCCCCCTTATCGCCTTTGACCGGGCAATGTCATTGAATGTAATTTACTTTTAGCGAACGGTGGCATGAAGTTTTATAAGTTTGTCATTGCGATGTCATTGTCATATATATGTGATCAACGGCACCCCCCCTTCCACCTGCTTGTGAACCTTTTAATGGGCAATGTCATTGATTGTCATTTACTTTCAGCGATCGGCGGCAGAACCTCCCCCCGCGTTTCAACTTTTAATGTGCGATGTCAGTGTCATTTATATTCGGTGATCGGCGGTTGATTGTCATTTCTCTCCATTTGCTCTTAGCGATCGGCAACCCCTCCCCCCGGGGTTATCGACTTCTTTGATCGGCAATCCCCCCCCCCCCCATGCTTGCATATCAACTTTTAGTGGACGATGTCATTGTTTTTTATTATCAACTTTTAATTTCATTTACTTTCAGCGATTGTCAATCCCTATCCCCCCGCATATCAACTTTTAATGGGATATTTCAGGAGAGGTTTGAATAAGGGGCGGCAACTTCGTCTGACACTGCGCTTGCTGTGGAAACCTGACCTGAAACCTATTACACTGCTTGTGCAGCACTGAGCATGAGCGAGATCTACAAAGCTGAAATCCAGGAAGTAATACAGTCTGGCTTCATATGCCCACACTTAAAATGGCCATGGTCTAATGCTAGTTTATAAACTTTTAAAATGCTGTAATAACCTAACAAAACTGATCTTAGTTTACAGACTAACTTTACTAGAATACATTAAGCTTGTGTATTATAGGGGTATTTTTATTTAAAAGGTGTAATTTCTGCTTTAGCCAGTCACACAGACATACCAGAGTGTTTACTTTTTCTGCCCCCATACTGCAGGAATATATACATCTGCCCCCATACTGTTACTGTAACCACACACAGGACAGTTGTGTGTGGTATACATCAGGCAGGCAGGCAGACCCGTCCGCAGAGTAGATGACACAAGCAGGCGGGCGGGTGATGTCAGCGCGCCGCTACTCGGCTGCCGCCGGGTGGACCAAGATGGCCGCGGCTCCGGAGCTAGGCCAAAGCCGCGGCCTTTCCTATGGGCGAGACCGCTGAGCTCACTCCGCAGATCGTCCTTGATCAAAATTATTTTAATCGATCAAAGAAATTAACGATTAATCGAGCAATTAATCGTTAATTTCCGCAGCCCTAAAAATAACGAAACGGTAACGTTAGCCCAATTTCTTTGTATAATGTGAAAGATGATGTTATGCCGAGCAAATGGATTCCTAACTTGTCACGCATTAAAATTGCGCACCCTCATGGAATGGCGCCAAACTTCGGTACTTAAAAATCTCCATAGGCGACACTTTCATTTTTTTTACAGGTTACAAGTTCAGAGTTACAAAGGAGGTGCTAGAATTGTCACTCTCGTTCTAACGCACCTGGCAATACCTCACATGTGTGGTTTGAACGGCGTTTACATATGTGGGCGGGACTTCTGAGCGCAAGCTACTGGGGACAGGGGCGTTTTAAATTTTTTTTTTTACTTATTTTTTTTTATTTTTACACTTTAAAAAAAAAAAAATGTTTTGATCACTTTTGATGTGAACATCCCTTGTAATATGAATAGTGTGTGACAGGTCCTCTTTATGGAGAGATGCGGGCTCAATAAGACCCCACATCTCTCCTCCAGGCTGGAAAGCATGAGATCTGGAAAAAAAATTCACTGATCTCATGCTTTCAGCCACTATTGCGGCTTTGTTTACTTCCGGGTACCCGGGCATGATGTCATAAAGTTGCGCCCGGGACTCCGACGGTCACAGAGGTGACCGGTGACCATCTGGTCACCGGAAATCTCTGTCCTCCTAATCCGGCAGTGGCCGATTCGTTCTCCGGGCCTTTAAAACACTTCATAGACATGGTTGAAGAGGGAAAAAAAGCCCAATCAGTAACCCAAGTAATCTTTCAGAGGTTCGAGTCTCATTAGCTGGAAGAAATATGAACACTGTATTACATTATGATTAAACATTTTACATGAAAATTGGGCAGCAGAAAAAAAAAGAGTTTGAAGCTGATCAAAGGGCAGAAGGAGTTATTTTAAAGTTGCTAATGTATAGCTTTTGAAAATATAAAGAGTGATTTTTTGCTCTCATCCTCTTAACAAGGTTGTTTAATTACCCATCTGGTATCTCTTCTCAGACCTTGAAATGCATCCTGATGAGTTCAAATCAAAAGAGCCGCCTGGTCTGTCTGATAGCTGGACCTGTAAGGATAATGGAAGCATCTTCCTGGTAGGAAACAATTACTCTGTTCGCTGCTCATTAAAGGGAAGCTGTTATTGTACAGATATAAGCGCTCTCATTGTCAACTTGACATCTGCCATCTTAATTGTGGCTTTTTTTTTTTTTTACCTTGTAGGTCGCTGACCTGGAACAGTTGGACAGGATGGGAGTTCAGACTTCAATGGCTGTGTAGCACCCTCCTATTGTAGAATGCTAGGTAAATTCAGTTTTTGTCTCCTGAAATCAAGGGAGCAGTGATTGTTTGTCCTGATCTATTCAGGGTTTCAGATGCTGGAAGTTTGATTGCTTCCCCCTGCCTCTGTAAAGAAAAAACTTCCAGAGCGTAGGGTGGAAGATTTAAATAATCATCCTGAATATTTAACATGCTCCAGCTAATCCCTGGAGAGCAGTGTTAAGAAGGGGGCTGCAAGGTGAGCTGGGTATCTTCTCCCCAGAAGGATTCCAGAGCTAAAGAGACTGCTGCCCTCAGGCAGCCCATGTACTGTAAAGCTGCCCTAGAGGCCTCAGCAGTGTCAGAGCTGAGGGCCTGGATGAACTTTGCCTGGAGCTGATTGTAGAACCTCATCATAGGGGATCTGATCTAGAGAGGTGCTATCTTACTCACTAGACCATGTCCAGAGGAAGCTGGAAGGTGGTAGCTGTTCTAAGCACGTGTGGGAAAAGACCTTAAAATTATCCATGTGACTGTGTATTTTTCTGGGGATTGCATTGGGCATCAGCAGTTTTGCGTTGGCATAACATAACTAGATGCCAAAGACTTGCCTCCTGGTCTTCAACTGTGAGGCCTTAGCCCACTCAGAAACTTGCCTAATGGTCCCCAACTGTGAGGTAAAAGACTGTTCAACCACTACAACTACCTAAGGAGAAGATTGTCCTCTCATTGCTGAATATCAATAGTTTTGGAGTACCCCATGCTCTAACCCCTCTCCTGTTAAAGTTATTTCAAGCAATAAATACTAAAAAGACAACAACTAGACTGTTTATTGGAGCCAGAACGAGTGGACTGGTGCTTGGGTGGACAGCAGTGGCGGTGCATCCATAGTGGGTGCAGGAGCGTCGCCCCCTCTCTCCTCTGCACCCATCAATCAACAATACATAGCTTCATGCATTGCATGAAGCTATGTATTGTTGCCACTGCCACCCACTATTCAGATGTCCGGCCCCCTGTTGAGTACGACCATCTGAATAACAGCGGTGGATGTGTTTTGGAAGTGCCTGATTACAGCAAGATGCTCTAATAGGCTTCCCGATTAGAGCCTGTGGGCTCTAATCGGCTTCCAAATGGTTAACCAGAGGGCGCGCAGGCTTTGCGTTCCCTGGTTAACTAGTGCTGTGTCAGGGAATCGCTTCCCTAACACAGCCAGTCAGGTGCACCGGGTCTGGTTACCCGTCACCTGATTGGCTGAAGCGACATCGAGGGCGGGAGAAGACATTGAGGGAGCATGGAGAGGACGGCTGACCTGAAGGAAGGTAAGTGCCGGGCTGGGGGGAAACTGGCTGAAATTGGGGGGACAAACTGGCTGCATTTGAGGGGACAAACTGGCTGCATTTGATGGGCACATAGGCTGCGTTTATTGGGCACAGTGGCGGCAATTGCTTTTTTTTTCAGTTTGTTTGCGCCCCCCCCCCCCAAAAAAAAAAAAATTTGAGCATCAGCCGCCACTGGTAGACAGGAAGCCTCTACACTTTCACTGAAGAACCAGCTAGTAGCAGCAGCCCCCTATGGGGTAGCACTACAGCTGCATGCTTGTTCCAGCTCACTGCCTACTAGGTAGCAAAACAAGCATATGAAGAACAGCCCTGGACTCTGTACCTTTGATGGGGAAACTATACTGATTTATACTGCTGATTGAGATCATGAACCCGTGAGATGAGGCGTTGAAGACAGCGAGCGGAGGTTTCACCTGTTTCCCATTCGTGAACTGCTTGTTTAGACCTGCTGGTAGTACAGGGGTCTAAACTCAAGGTGAGCTACTATCTTATCACTGGTGGAGGATTTTTATGAGCACCTTTATCTGTAATTATTTCTTACACATAAATGTGGAAGATATAAGCAAAGTCAATACATTGTTTGTTAAGAGGAACACATGAACTGTTCAGTTTGTTTCTTATTCACTGATATTTATTTTTCTTTTGAGCATTATTTGTATCGTTATGCTACGGTTTGTGGACACATATTTATGATTTTGTTTCTTTGTTACCTGTTGCGCTACACTATTTATGTGGTTTTATTTGTTGATAAGTGAAGTGAAAACACTTGTATCTGTAAGCAGCAATTTGTTTTTGTTTTTTAGATTTGCGTCAATTATATTTCTTATTTTAATTCAATGTATTTATCCACAAGAAATTTGCCCAACATCCACCAGGCCGTGGTTCTTTTTATTGATCAATATTGTATTTTCCACATCCACTGTATTTATCACAGTATTTTAAAGTGCTTCTTTTCAGGGTCAGGACTTTCAAGGGTTACAGTGTAACTAAAGGCAAAACTTTATTTTTAGAGGGGGATTAGAACAGTGGTCCCCAAACTTTTTGGCATAGAGGACCGGCTGTGTGGAACAAAGTTATGTCAAGTTTGTGGGCAATTTGTCGGGGGAAATGGCTGGTGTTGGCACTTCAATCATCATGGTTGATATGGTTTCAGAGTGATTCAGGGACATTATTTATATTATTACATTGTAATATTAAAATGAAATAGTTCAACTCACCATAATGCTGAATCAGTGAGAGCCCTGAGCATGTCACTTTCCATCAGATGCAGCTTGTCACTTGACATGTTGACTGCCACCAGATGCACTTGCCACCGTCGTCTGCCACCAGCTTGTCACTTGCCAGGCCACCTGCCACAAGATGCAGCTTGTCACTTGCCACGTCACCTACCATCAGATGCAGCTTGTCACTTGGCACATTGCCTGCCACCAGATGCAGCTTGTCACTTGCCATGTCATCTCCAACCAGATGTAGCTTGTCACTGGCGACCAGATGCAGCTTGTCACTTGCTACATCACCTGCCACCAGATGCAGCTTGTCACTTGCCATGTCGGAGGAGTCCCCACTGTCAGAATACAATAGCACGGCAGGGAGGATTCCCCCATCCACCTCGATTGTGTGTAGGCAGGATGCCTACTGTAGGTAGCTAGCCAGCTAGGGATCCAAAGTCAGGGAGAACGAGTAATGTTTTGCCACCTTCTCTGGGTTAGTTTGTAGGCTTATTGGGGTCTGGTCTCCTATCCTGTGTATTATAAAAGTGGAGAGGTTTAGGTGCCACAAAGAGAACAGGGACTATTGAAGAACATGGTTGCTGGGATCTGTTGTCCGCTCAGGGCCGGCGCTAAAGCAAGGCAACATGGGCACTTGCCTTACGGCCAGGGGCGTTGCTAGGTGCCAAAAAGACCAGGGGCTTGGCTGAAGCCAAGCCGGCACTGGGGGGGGGGGTGCGGTCGTGGTCGGTGGAGTGGCTCAGGTGGACCTACCTGATACACATACCCTGACCTACGTGAGTGTGTGTGTTAGAACAGAGACACACACACTGACATAACCTGCATACACTAACACTGACCTGCAAAGGATGACCTGACTACACTCACCTGACCTGCATACACTCACCTGACCTGCATACACTCACCTGACCTGCATACACTCACCTGACTACACTGTGACCAGACCTGACTACACTCACCTGACCACGCTGACTACACTGACCACACTGACTACACTGACCTGACCACGCTGACTACACTGACCTGACCACGCTGACCTGACTACGCTGACCTGACTACGCTGACCTGACTACGCTGACTACACTGACCTGACCTGCATACACTGACCTGACCTGACTACACTGACCTGACTTGACTACACTGACCTGACCTGACTACACTGACCTGACCTGACTACACTGACCTGACCTGACTACACTGACCTGACCTGACTACACTGACCTGACTACACTGACCTGACCTGACTACACTGACCTGACCTGACCTGACTACACTGACCTGACCTGACTACACTGAACTGACCACACTGACCTGACTACACTGATCTGACCTGACTACACTGACCTGAACTGCATTTACACTGACCTATCCTGACTACACTGACCTGACCTGCATACACTGACCTGACTACACTGACCTGACCACCACATAATAAATACACTGTAAAAAATTACAACGTTGTATTCTAAAAGTGGGGGTATGATGAAATCCCACTTGACCAAAGTATAATTATTAACCCCTAGATATCTGGACATATAACATCAAAAGTAACAGTGATGGCAATGACCCTGAGGGTGAGCACTGGAAATGCAGATCTTATACTGGGGCTATGTATTAGATGCTTCCACTAGGGAGTATAAATAACCTGCAAACAATGTTCCAATGGGCCAATACAGCACCAGGCAGAATGGAGACCACAGAGATCACTGTAAAGGTTAATCAATAGATCAGTCCATCAATTCCAGTGATAGTGGTAACGCTCTTATTCAAAGATAAACCGCATAATTGCAAAGTCAATCCAGTGTATAGAACTCAAAGCCAAAGTAGTTGCTGTCAATCAAAAAGTAAATAGCACCTGTCCGGGTGTCCTCCCGGCTCCCCCCCTGGAGTCACTCACACTGCCTGGCTGTCTGTCTGCTCTAGCCATCCTCCACCCCAGTCTCCAGCCATCCTCCACGCCGGTGCCACGGTCCGCCGCCTCCTCACTCCAGTCTGTTTGCTGCGCCTGATGTGAAGTCAAGCTTTGCGCGCTTTGTCACCCCTTTTGAATGGTCCGGCCGCGAATCGCGATAGGTTTGGTCCACTGTGATGTCCATCATAACAGCACAGAGCGCCTATGATGGACATCTCACTGGCCAATGCTGGGATCGCAGGCGGGGCCGTGTCTGTGATGTCGATGGATGGACGCTCATGACTCGCACGGCACTGACATGACACAGCACTTGACTTATCCCCGTGGCCCGCGCTCACGCAGTTTTTCAGGGGGATTCGGGGCTAATGTTAAAATAAAGGGCCGAGACTCAAGGCTTTTCGGGGTCACATTCGGGGCTCCAGCCCACCAAGCCCCGCCCTCCCGGCGCCCCTGCTTACGGCACCAGGGAACAGGGCGGAAAATTGACAGTGTCACTGGGTAAGTGCCTCTCGTCTCTGTGAGTCCCAGGATTACATACAGCAGGCATCTCCCGCTGTGTGTATTGGAGCTTAGTGTGTTAACTTTGGCCGCACTGTGAGAAAAGTCCCGCCCTCCTCCTAGATCAGCTTGTGTGATAGACATAACAATGCGTATATCACACAAGCTCATCTAGGAGGAGGGCGAGACTTTTCTCACAGCGCGGCCAAAGTTTTCACACTAAGCTCCGATACACACAGCGGGAGATGCCTGCTGTGTGTGAAGTGTAGAGGAGGAGGGAGGCAGTGTGTGTGATAAGTTCTCTCTAATGTCGCGCTGCCCCGTGGCCCCTCCTCTCTTCTTGTCCATCCCCATTTGCTTGTGACATCATCTGGGATAGACGAGAAGAGAGGAGGGGTCGCTGGGTAAACGCTGTGCCCCAATGTGCTCCAATATGCCCCGATGTGTGCCAATATGCCCTGATGTGCCCCGTGCCCTGATGTGCCATGTGTTCTGATGTTCCATGCCCTGATGTCCTGTGCCCCAGTCTGCTGTGCCTCAATGTCGTGTGCCCTGATGTGCTGTGCCCTTTACCCTGCTGTGCCCTGATGTGCTGTGCCCTGATGTGATGTGCCCTTTACTCTGCTGTGGCCTGGTGTGCTGTACCCTGATGTGCTATGCCCTGATGTTCACTGTGCCCTCATGTGCCCTGATGTGCTGTGCCCTGTGCCCTGATGTGCACTTTACCCTGATGTGTTGTGCCCTGTGTGTGCGTGTGCGCCAGGGGGGGGGGGACGCCAAAATGCACCTTCGTCTGAGTTGGCAAAAATCCTTGCACCGGCCCTGTGTCCGCTACAGGGAATTCCGACTTGTCAGAACACCATTGTTATGGACTCTACCACTCTTAGACCCCATTCACACCTGAGCGACAAAACGCCTGACGCCGGACGCTTCTGTCGCTCGAGGGGAGAATTCCCATTGCTGTCTATGGAGATGGTTCACATCTCATAGACGCCGAACGCCTGTCGCCTGAAAAAAAGTCCCGGACCCTTTTTTTTCAGGCGACATAGGCGTTTTCCCATTGACAGCAATGGGAAGACTTTGAGAAAAAAAAAAAAAAGTGAAAGTTTTGTACTCGCGGCAAAATACGCTGCTACACGCGAACGCGGCTGTCGCTCAGATGTGAATGCAGCCTTAAGTTATTCAAAGGGGTGCATATTGAGTCTTAGGCCTATTTCTAAGAATTTGGCTCTGTAAAAGCACTATGGGGTATGTGTAACACCACTACAAAAGGAAAACTTGCAAGACAAGAAAGAGGAGAAAGTTGCAATGAGTAAACAAAGGGAAGAACAGCTACAGCAACCAGTCATTGCCATGGTACCTGGTTGGGAGACAGTCCTCTGGTAGTGAGAGGGTCGGTACTCTGTCTCCCTCCCTAGCTGTCTGTCAGGAGCAGATTAGTGTTAAGAAGATCTTAGACCCGATCACTAGGTACGAGAAGGAAACGGAGCACACATGGGGCCCGCTATGTGCTTAGCGGAACTCCATTCTGTTACTAGGAGTGAGGTAACAGAGGAATGCTGGGCTGGGGGAGTGGGGGAAGGCTCTGCACGTCCCTCCAAATCCAAACATGCATCAGTTGCAAGTGTGTAGTGTCATGGGACAAAACATCTCTTAGAGGAGATGTGGCTGATCTCTCAGTCGGGAATTGCCTTAATGTTTGATTTCTCACATAACCACAGCCTCCATCTGGTCCTGGGCATTGGTGTGCACGCCTTTGGGCAATATGCTCCGTGTTTTTCTCCTGTTTTCTCCTGCTCTCTACTGCCTGCTTGTAAGAAATCCCCCCTGGCTCACTAACCCTTTGTCTGCTGGTGAGAGATCCCTCTTCCCCCCCCTCCCTCCCCTTTCTCCTGCCGTCTGTGTATTAACCCTTTACTTGCTGCCAGTCTGAGGGAACACAAGGACAGCAATTAATTTTGTTGAGAAACACACGGCTTGCCCTGTTTCTTTATTTGCGTATGTAGCGCCCCCTTACTTTCAGTATGGGCACTACGCTAAAGTTTGTGGGGAATGGGAGAGTTACCTTGCTATCATTCACTATTTGTTCAAATTGTGGGACTTCTGTCGTTCCAGAAATGTCCACTGAGTCAGTCTGTGGTCCAGGGATGCGTGTTCTAAAATCTTTGTGGGGTCCCTGTTCCAGATGCGGCATCCACCTTCAGGGTGCACGCATCCATGGACCCCGCCAGCGTGGCCCACCTGGCCATAGTTGCAGACCACTTGGAACCTCATCCGGAGGTACAATGGGACCCCAGACTGACTGGGTTCCCGGTTCTATTGAGAGGATCCCAGGCTGGGTGCCGTTCGATTGGGGAGTCGGTTTGAGGAGGACCCGGAGACAGGTCGTCCAACAAAGCCTGAACGAACCAATTGGGGATCCAGTGACTAGAGACAGAGTATCGACAGGTATGTTTGCTGTCATCTGGTGACCGATGCAGAAATCTACTGGGAGGATTCGCTCCATCTATCTATCTAGCTCAGTTATTGTAATTGGCCTGTGGCAGAGGCCTGAGCTGGGTCTGTGAGAGAGGCCTGTTCCTCCCAGAAATCCTAAGTGACATCTCGGCTGCCAGGCCTGTAAAAAAGGGTCTGTCCGGGGGCACTTTACCCACTCAGTCGGAGTGGCGACGAGTTACAAATTGGTACTACGCAGAGCAGTACTGACTGCTCTATTTAATATCCAGGCCTGATACTGCAACATTCTTCCTCTCTCTCTATTCATCAACTTTGTCTCTCCCAATTGATGTTGATGTTGGCCGTGTTGGCCTGGAAAATAAAGCATTGGAAAAACAATTTATTCATTGTCTGGACCTTCGCTCACTGTTCGTCTCTACAATTGCACTCCTAGACAACGCCAGGGTGTTGTAGAATTTCTGGCTGTTTGCAGAGCCGACAGACAGATATCTTTTCTGTAATTCATCCTAATGAATTAATCCATCTTAAAGCTAAATAAATTCACTCACCATATATTCCCTGTAAAAAATGTTGGGATAGTGGCGCTGCAAATTGGATCACCCTAAGGTGTTCACAGTCCCTGTGTAATCACAGGTGTTGGGTAATCTGTTTGTAGAAAAAGTCCAATCCAATGGACCTCCCTATTAGGAAAAACACAATCCTTCAGATACCCTATTTAATGGTGCCAGTAATATAGCTACCTCAGAGAGGGTTATTGTGGGAGTATCCTTGTGCAGGATCTTAGAACCTGGTGCCCCAAATTGTAGATGTTAGGTAAAAAAACTTGTTGCAAAACAATGCCAGATGAAGATATAAAGATATCACTGTATACATCAAAACCAAAAACAGAATTACGGTCTCCAGAGGGTGTGGACAGGAGCCTATGTAGGCAAGCTATAGTCACTCAGGTCTAATTATCATCCAGGTTGAGTGAACAATTGTAAAGTGCTTGGATATAAAATAAATTATAAATAAAGTGAACACTGTGCAACTAGTGACCCCTGTATAGTCTCTCGGTGTCTAAGGGGCGCTGGGCACCCTTACTGATGTGTCTGGTCGTGAATTTGAGTCCTTATCTTAGGTGTCTTGTGACAGTAAAAATTAGTTACATATACAATAACTTGTGTCAGGTATTGACCAGAAAAATGTATGTATATATATATATATATATATATATATATATATATATATATATATATATATATTGTGCAACAATGTGTTGAGATGTGCTTAAAAAATAATAAATAAGAAGAAGCCCCACGGGGGAAGGCTCCGCAAATAATATATATAAAGTTTCAACTCGGCGTGCTGGTCATATCTTGAAAGTTCATATATGCACAAAATTCCAAACAAATTAAAAGAAAAGAAAAAGTGACAAAATAGATGAACAAAAGGGCATATCAGCCACACAATTGTTTAGCCAAAAAAAGAAGAATAAGGAAGATAGTCCTATGTTGTCTTTCCTTTATGCAAGTTAACCCTTAATTAACTGGTGACTTGAAGTGCCAATGAAGTACGTTGAAATATCGGTGACAGCTGTGCTCCCCCACAAGGGTCCCCACTCTCCAGATGTCGTCACCCCCCAGGGGGCAAAAAGCGGGTGGTGGTGGTACCTAGGTGTCTGTAAGGTTGTAGTCTCCTGCGATCAATCCTCAAATTTCTCCTTTAACCAGGAAGCAGGGGGTGCTTGGAGTGATTTTTCAGGTATCAGCGATAGGTCATTCAATGGTTAAAAAAGAAAAAGAAAAAAACGCATAGCGTAATACGTTTTAAATTGTTAGGGTAGACCCAACAAATTATTTTAATAAAAGGGAAAGTATATAAAAATGAACAGTGGGAGTGGGAGCTCCTCACTAATCCATGTGCAGAGGGAAATCCACCGAACAATAAATTTAAAAACAAATCAAAAGAAAAAAAGAGTTGTTGCAAAGCACCACGCTGCACTAGCCTACTGTCTGCTGCTGCTATTATTGTATCACTGCTTGGGTAGCCAACATGAAATCCTCCCTTGGCGTCCGCGTGCAATATCGCAGTGATCAGCTGGGACGAGTGGCGTGCTGGCAGGTAGCGTGTGAACAAGCGTATGAGCGTCTGTCTGGGTCACCTGACGTGTTTCGTCATGTGACGTTCTCAAAGGCGCCTTTGAGAACGTCACATGACGATTTTTCTGGTCAATACCTGACACAAGTTATTGCATATGTAACTAATTTTTACTGTCACAAGACACCTAAGATAAGGACTCAAATTCACCACCAGACACATCAGTAAGGGTGCCCAGCGCCCCTTAGACACCCTGAGACTATACAGGGGTCACTAGTTGCACAGTGTTCACTTTATTTATAATTTATTTTATATCCAAGCACTTTACAATTGTTCACTCAACCTGGATGATAATTAGACCTGAGTGACTATAGCTTGCCTACATAGGCTCCTGTCCACACCCTCTGGAGACCATAATTCTGTTTTTGGTTTTGATGTATACAGTGATATCTTTATATCTTCATCTGGCATTGTTTTGCAACAAGTTTTTTTTACCTAACATCTACAATTTGGGGCACCAGGTTCTAAGATCCTGCACAAGGATACTCCCACAATAACCCTCTCTGAGGTAGCTATATTACTGGCACCATTAAATAGGGTATCTGAAGGATTGTGTTTTTCCTAATAGGGAGGTCCATTGGATTGGACTTTTTCTACAAACAGATTACCCAACACCTGTGATTACACAGGGACTGTGAACACCTTAGGGTGATCCAATTTGCAGCGCCACTATCCCAACATTTTTTACATTTTCACTGATCTCATCACTGAGGTTCCTTAGGGAGGCAGCAGCACTAATTTACATCCTAAGCGCGGACTCCCCCCTATTTTTAGGATTTCATGTTGGCTACCCAAGCAGTGATACAATAATAGCAGCAGCAGACAGTAGGCTAGTGCAGCGTGGTGCTTTGCAACAACTTTCTCTTTTTTTCTTTTGATTTGTTTTTAAATTTATTGTTCGGTGGATTTCCCTCTGCGCAGGGATTAGTGAGGAGCTCCCACTCCCACTGTTCATTTTTATATACTATATGCTGGCTCAGGCTACCTCTCTTTGCTTATCTCGTATTTGTGTTGGAGAGGGTGGATTTTGTCCCATAGCTAGAGCATTAAATAAAGAAAGGGTTAAGAATGGGTCCCTGTCTCACTAGGCCAGCTGAAGGTAGTTTAGCCTATGACCTTGTGCTACAGCGGGAAGGGGAGCAAGGGGTGAAAGGGTGGAAAAAGTTAATGAAGCTTGCTCAATTCTCTGGTTGTGGAGAACGCTTACAACCGGAGCAATGGCGAGTTGTGTTAATTGAAAAGAAAGGCATGTTGGCGAATAGTAATTTGATCTTGGCAGCGGAAGCCTGGTTTAGAGTGGCAAAGGGATTAATGCAGGAGGGCTGGGTGGAACAGGAAGTGCAGAACAAGGAGGGGCTGATGTACGTATATCACAAAGAAAAAATCCTGCCCCCTCCCTATGATGGTGGCTGAAATTGGGCGTGTGAGGAATGTGGGAGGTCTGGACTCCCACACCCTGACCGCCCTGGGCTCTTCCCCCGAATGCAGTTGTAAGTCGAAGGACCTCCCCCTTATAAACAGGTCTTCCTCCAGTCTCGCAACCCCCACCACCCAAACCCCTCTATCCCCTGTGCCCGGTATTGAACACGGATGGCAGCTTTTACTGCCCACCGGCCACTGTCCCGGTGATGCTTTCAGTACCAGATTCTATTACTCAGCCATCTGCTGCCTCTGCCCAATATGCTCCAGTGTCAGGACCCCATCAGTCTACCCCTAATCGGGGAACTAGTACCTCCCGCAGCAGTACCACCCCCATCCTTCAGCCTACCTTCCTATGCCGACCCAGCAGGTTCTTTTTGGGATGGTCCTGATGAGAGGGGTAGAATTCAGGACCGACGGGACCTGATAACCTGGCATCCGTGGCCCGGCCCTATGCTGCCGGATGCTCCACTCATGTATGCCTCCTTTACCCCCTCGCAAGCATCCACCCTAGTAGTTTCCCTCCCTGACCCTGAGCGGCAGCTCATGCCGCTCTACCGTCGGATTGCACAGATCCAAAAGACATACTCGTCTAGATGGAAGATGGATTTAGCCAGCTTATGTGAAATTAAAGCAGGTGATGCATACTGGCCCATAATGGAGAAACATTTTAATAATGCCCGGTTGGAGAGCGAGGTCTCGTATAACTCGGGGGTTGTATTTTGTGACCAGTTACAGGAATGGGCTAGGGGTAAATTAGCAGATCAGGCAACTAGCATTCAGGATGTGACGCAAGACCCGGCGGAGTCGGTGGAATTTTTTTTACATGAGACTGACTCAGGTCTTTACTGATCTAGGATTCTCTTTACATACCAAAGCCCATTATCAAATGCTGTCAAGTGCTTTCGAAGCGGGTTTGAAAGAACCTATACGGAAGGGACTGATAGTGGCCCGTCCAGAGTATAGGACATTACGCCTAGAAGCCCTATTGCCTGTCGCAAAAGGTCTGGAAATACAACAACCACTCCAAGAGAAGACACCCTTAATGACTGTGACTTCCACCCCGACAATGGCTGTGACTCCCACCCAACCACTAACTGTGACTCCCAACCCGCCACTGGCTGTGGCTCCTAGCCCGCCTCGGAGACCTCAGGTTATTTGCTTTAATTGTGGGACTCTGGGTCAC
The DNA here is from genome assembly GCF_905171775.1 of Rana temporaria. Taxonomy (NCBI): domain Eukaryota; kingdom Metazoa; phylum Chordata; class Amphibia; order Anura; family Ranidae; genus Rana; species Rana temporaria. Next base: position 140,847,065 of record NC_053497.1, read on the forward strand.
TACAAGAGGGACTGTAGGGCCCCCAGACGGTTCAGACAAGGCCCCCCAGTATGACCGTGGGTATAATCAGAACCCGAACTTCAGGTATGGTCAGTACCCAGACTTCGGGTATGATCAGAAGAAGCTACGGCACAGAGCACAGCAAAACGAGTCAACGTCACTACCCGACGCCTGTCACGTCACGTCCTCTCCGGTGTGGCGTTGGCAGAGAGGGAGACGAAGGGAGCACACGAGTAAGGGAGCAGAGACGCCGTTCCCGTGGAGCATCGGAGCTAGCATCGGATGACCGACGCCACTTGGCGTACTGAGTGTACCCAGCACAATATGCCTATCTAGGCACACCTTATGCATCAAGGACTTTACTGTCCGAATGGATCCCATGGATGCTAAATAGCACCCTCCTCCTGGAAATCGATAACTATACTCTACATCAGCCCCTACAACGCTAACGCCGTAACGGATAAACACTATCAGGTCGGTAATTATACCATATACAGTGATCAGACGATCAAAGACCTCAATGCAACTACTACGATGGTCTGCAACATAGGGGTAATGTACTTTTCTTTTGCTACTTTGCACATTCATTCTTGTTCCAATTACACTCAGTGATATACAGTCCAATAGCGCACTGATTCCAGCTGCTATTGCATCCCATTGAAATTGAACAATCTTGTCCATACTGTCATCATAGGGAACTCCTCGTAGCGGGACCAGTGATGCATTAACTCTTCACTAACATCTCCACTGACTTCCACAAGTGGACACCCTATGCACGATTGCACAGAATCACCCTATTCAATGGTACTAACATCAATCATGAAATATTGCAATGCACTAAATTGACTGCACTACCACTTCAGGCATGTCTCCATAACGGGATCACCAATTCACCGATGCAATAATCTCCTAGCAATATTCCTAACGATCTCCAGGAGTGGCTACTCCATGCTTGTTTGTACCATACTATATTACATAATTCCATGGGACCAACAACAATCATGAATGTTGTAATGCATTAAACGGACCACCATGTTCTAGCCAACTTCATGAACAATCTTGAGTTATATGAACTTTATTAATATCAAGCAATTGCCATTCTACCAGTGCGCCTTCATTTCCTTCCCTCCCCCTCCCCCCCCACACCGGAATCAGGCACCAGCTATTGCACCAATTCAATTGTAACTATTGTGTGACCAGGTGAGACACATTCGGTCTCGTTTTCCTGGTCATCTCACCAATCATCCTCTCTGAACTTCAGACACGGATCTAACAGATATCCATTGTTAAACTGGTGCATGTCCCTGGTGCCTGTATTCACATCGTGTCCGGACAGGTGTCGTTCAATGTTCGTGAGTCTTGTCAGTTCTGTTACATGTACAGTAGATACTAGTGCACTACATGTTTAACCAAGAAACATTTTTTAACTTTGCATTAATTCCTTAATGCTTAATAACATTTTGTTATATTTAATAAACATTCTTCCCAGGTCATTTATTGTTGCCTAAACTAACCCCTTTACCTCCAGCTTCGGTCTCCACTCAGACCACTCCCTATCCCCCCACCTATTCCCTCTTCAATCCACCCATATGCTATTACGGTTACAGCAACAAAACCATCATTCGATGAGTGACCCCTTATAGATATCCAATATTTCCAGGATACCTATTTATTAGTGAATTAACTTGCATTCCCCATTTCCCCCCTTCCCTTGCATTTTTGACATGATCAGTACCCTGACTTCAGGTCTGATCAGCGCCCGAATGCCAGGGCTTTCCCTCCTCCTCCCTGAGGGGAGCCCCCTTCACCCCTCGAATAGGAAACCGGTGAACCTGTGTCCTCTGCCTCCTCCCCTTCCCTCCCAATAATGGCCATCTCAACCCGGTCAAGGGTGGGTCCTAGCGAACGTTTTAATTCCTATAGAGGGACGCCCCACCCACTTCATAATAGACACAGGTGCTGCTCGGAGCGTCATACGGGAGGCAGAAATCCCTGACCCCTTATACTTATCCTCCATAGATGTGTCTTGTGTGGGAGTGGACGTCAGTCTCGGTCCAGCCACCTCACAAGACCTCTACAGGTGGGTACTACCCCCGCATTGTTAGCAAGATTTGTGGTCTCGAACACCTGTCCCCTCAATCTCTTGGGGGCGGATGTTCTTTCCAGGCTTCAGGCCTTCATCTAATATAATGCTGATGGGTCCATCTCCATATCCACTGCCCTGAGTGACGGTGATACGTCAGCATTATCTTCCCTCCCCATCCTGATGGCCCTGCAGCTTTCACCAACCCCTATCCCTGACCATTTCCTTGATCAAATACCTTCCTGCCTCTGGTCCACTGGTCCAGAAGATGTAGGTAGGTTGTTAGTTCCCCCGGTGGTAGTCCTTCTAAAACCAGGAGCTGTTCTTCCCAGAAGGGCACAATACCCCCTCAAACCTGTCCAGACTCAGGCGATTACTGAGCAAATTGAAGTCTTGTTGGGGATTGGTGCAGTGATACCCTGTACTTCCCCTTGCAATACCCCTTTGTTTTCAGTTAAGAAAAAGTACCCCAAGGGCCATCCGGATAAGTTTCGTTTGGTACAGGATCTTAGAGCAGTGAACAAGGCCACCATTTTGGAGACACCACTTGTCCCCAATCCACACACTCTTCTGTCAGGGGTGCCCCCATCTGCAAAGGTTTTCACTGTCATTGATTTGGCGAATGCCTTCTTTAGTGTGCCATTGGACCCCTCCTGCCAGTACTTGTTCGCATTTACCCACGCTGCAAAACAATATACTTGGGCAGTTATGCCCCAAGGGGCACAGAACTCGCCCAACCAGTTTACCAAGGCTATGTCCCTAATCCTCACCAACTGGGATAACCCCCACCCAGACCTGGTTGTGGTTCTGCAATATGTGGATGACGTGCTCGTCTGTGCCCCCTCTCAGGAAACAGCGGAACAATCATCAGTGAGCCTCCTGGTGTATCTAGCTCAACAAGGATGCAAGGCCTCAAAAGAGAAATTACAGTGGTGCTCTTCCCGTGTTGTCTTCCTGGGACATTGCATATCTCATGGCGCGAAGCACATTAAGCAACAACACGCTGAAGCCATCCAAGCCATTCCGCCCCCTAGTAACGCCAAGGCCCTACATACATTTTTGGGACTGATCTCTTATTGCAGAGCCTGGATACCTGAGGCTTACCTTCTCATGCAGCCACTGTATGACAACCTGCAATGTGACCCTTTTGCGTTGTCCGAAGAAGCGCTTACTAACTTTTACCTTTTGAAAAAGGCAATCAGCTCTGCTCCTGCACTCGGTCTCCCTGATTATGGAAAGCCCTTTCGCCTGTTTGTTTCTGAGACCCAGGGCCACACCTCGGGGGTGTTGACACAATGTTATGGACTCCGTAACCGCCCCATCAGATACTATTCAGCCCGCCTGGACCCAGTTGCCAGAGGAGGCTCATCCTGTCTCCGAGCTGTTTTTGCTGCCCAGGCCCTGTTGGACAAAACTTCAGATATTATCCTGGGTTATCCCCTGCAGCTGCTAGCCCCTCACAATATCTCTGCCATTTTGAATTGTTGTAGAATTTCTGGCTGTTTGCAGAGCAGACAGACAGATATTTTTTCTGTAATTCATCTTAATGAATTAATCCATCTTAAAGCTAAATAAATTCACTCACCATATTCCCTGTCATTCATACAAGTCAAGAGACCTCAGCAATTGTTCTCATTCCATCCTAGCTCCCAGTCATCACTGGTTTGCCAACGCCCTCACAGGCAGTTTTATTAACACAATAGGCTTCACAGACCACATCTGATTGGAGGAGATCACAGCATGTGACCATAGGAAGTGATGATACAGCATGTGACCTCCTCCATGATGTCACAGCATGTGGGCTTGATACAACAAATGCCCATATATTGATTTGGCAGTACAGATAACCCCTTCCAACAGGGATTCAATACAGTAATATTCAATAACAATATAATACAACAACACCACCACAATACAGCAATATAATAACAACAATAGGATACAGTTCCCGATGAGAGGAGCTTATCTGCAGGTGTAGTCTCACATCACAAAACAGTGTTGATCAGGTACTGAGAGATGACAGGAGCGCACACCAGCTAAATTGACAATGCTCTTGCAGAGCAGACGCACTGAGAAGGCGAATATCTGTGCATCACACAGGGGCTCTTTTGCCGGCCGACACCCCCCCTCCACAAACACCCTTTTCCAAATCAGGAAGTGTATCTCCACCAGTCTGTCTGCCCCAGCCAGCTTTCTAGAGCGGGCTGAGGGAGAACCAACCATGGGTGACACTATGACAATACATAAATACATCTTGAAATTTCCACCACAGAATCGAGTGCAGCCCAAGCATATATCCTCTGCCCGCCACCTCCGGTTACAATGCACCAGGGATGGACTGGCCATAGGGACTACAGGGAGTTTCCCGGTGGGCCGATGGCTCAGTGGGCTGTTTTTTAAAACAGAGATGCTGCTTGGAGGACTTTTTCTAACGCCCTGGCAGCACCCCAGTGTGCAAGCACTCAGGCTTTCACACTGGGACTGCAGCGGAAGCATTTTTCAGTCACTTTACAGGCGCTATTTTTAGCCCAAAAGTGCCTAAAAAATGCCTCAGTGTAAAAAGGGGTCCTACACTCACCCCCTCTCTTTTACACTCACTCTATTTTTCTTACACTCACCCCCCTCTCTCACCCACCCCCTCTCACCCCCTTTACCTCAACCCTCCCATTCCCCTCTCTCTCACCCTCTCATGATATACAATAATGGATGTAGGGGCCCTTTGGTGGGCGTGATTTTATTGAATTAAAGTGGGCCGGTCTGGATGAAGTCCAGGGCCAAATTTTTGTCCCAGTCCAGCCCTGCAATGCACTCTACTCCTGCCTGACAATGTCACACTACTTCGATGCCAGCAACTCAACCCTGCTACTCTTCTTCCTCTTGTCCAAGGGGGGAATCATGACATGTCTCTCTGGACGAACAGGAAGAAGAGAATGATAGAGACATACCTGCTCCTACCCTGGATGAACATGAACATGATTGCTTTGAACTCATGAAGTGCCTCAACTCATTTTGTATGTTGATGGCTCCAGATTTGCAGATTCATTTTGCTATTACCATACAGGATATGCGGTTACCACAGAGCATACAGTTATAAAAAGCCGCCTCGCTTCCAGCATCCATGTCTGCTCAAGAGGCTGAGCTTCATGCCCTTACAGTAGCCTGCCAGTTTGCAGAAGGATGAACCGCAAACATCTATACTGATTTGCGGTACGCACTGGGCGTGGCCCATGACTTTGGAGTGTTATGGAAGACACAAGGCTTCTTGACTACAGCCGGTACCCCAGTGAAGCATGGCAAGGCAATAGATGCGCTCCTGACAGCACTCAACTCCCAGAACAAGTAGTAATACCCAAGATTAAAGCCCATGAGAAGATAACCGCACCAGAAGCCAGAGGAAACCACCTGGCCGATGAAACAGCAAAACAAGCAGCCATGACCCCCTTAGGGGCTGAAACCACAGACTTCATGGGAATATATCATCCACAGCCAGAAGCGGAACAAAAAGACCTACTCAAGAAAACTAAAACAGACCCTGTAGACCAAGAGAAAACTACATGGAATAAGATGGGAGCAGTACGGATTAATGAACTTTGGACTGTAGGAACCTGCCCATGTCTCCCCAGAGCTTTGTACTCAGCTGTGGTACAATGGACCAACCCATCTCTCAAAGACTTTGATGAACTCACTCATAAACAAACACTATGTAGCTTCAGGAATCACTACTTTAACTAATTAGTACGGCAAGTCCTGCCACACCTGCCTAGCATGCAATCCTGGAAGGCTAGAGAAAACACCCCCGAAACATTCAGCCAGACCACTCTACCCCTTCCAGAGGTTACAGATTGACCACATACAAATGCCAAAGAGTGGTAGATTTGAGTATGCCCTGGTGGTGGTAGACATGTTCTCAGGATGGCCCGAGGCTTATCCAGTCGCGAATCAGACAGCGAAAACCACAGCTAAAAAATTACTTTTGTAGGTGGTTTGCAGATATGGGGTACCCGAGGTGATAGAGAGTGATCAAGGTCCTGCGTTCACTGCTACAGTTACAAAAGAAATATGGAAGGCCCTAGGTACCACATTAGCGTTTCACACACCTTACCACCCTCAGAGTAGTGGGAAGGTGGAAAGAATGAACCAGACACTTAAAACTCAAATGTTGAAAAAGGCCAAGGAAACAGGTATGTCCTGGCCAGAAAGTTTGCCAATAGCCTTATTCAGTGTACGGTACTCCCCAAGGGGGAAGCATTCTTTATCCCCTTTTGAAATCTTGTTTGGGACAGCTCCTAGATTAGGTTGTTATCACCCACAACAGTTGCAATTACAGTCTGATACTTTGGTAGATTATGTGACGGCTCTTGCAAAAGAATTAACTAATATCCATGCACGAGTATTTTCTTCCATTCCAGATCCTGATTTAGATACCGGTACTCACAGTATACTTCCTGGTGATTGGGTGATGGTTAAGAAGTTCCTCCGAAAACATTCTCTGGAGCCAAGATATGATGGTCCATTCCAAGTGTTGCTGACAACAGCTACTTCAGTTAAGTTGGCCGGAAAGAACACTTGAATACACGCATCCCATTGCAAAAAGGCTCCAGTCCCTGAGGACTGTGCACCACCCGCATCAGAATGAAGTTATATATCCTTCTTTTTACAGTGACAATTGTGTACACACAGGAGGTGGCTGTCAGAAAAGCAGAACAGATACAATTCTGGTATATGTAACAAGTGAACTATTTGCGCTGTAAAGTGTTATACAAATTAATATGTGTGTGCATATAACCACATACATATACAAGTACAAAAATTGGGTGGGGAAAGTCCAAAAAAGGGGAGTGACACTAATATACCAGTAAACAATATTGTTGAATAGTCCTTAATCGAGGGCACAGTGCTGAAGAGGTCCAGGTACAACAACATCCAACCATGTAGGGGTGCAGTTCATCAATACTTAATCTAATCAGTAACGTTGTGAAGTGAAAAATGTTGAAAAACACAACAATAAAAATAAAATATAAAAATAGAAATAAAAATAAATATAAAAATAAAAATAAAAATAAGGGTCAAAGTATTTCAGAAGAAGGAGGCCTTGTGTCCAAAAAGGGTGAAAGATAGAGAGTGAGCCGTAACCAAGATCTCATATATGCACCTCTAGTGATCCCAGCAGCTCACCTCTAATCTGGCAAGCTGGATTAAATCAGCCTGATCCTGATGGGTGTGGTCCGTTGGATATCACATACGGGTCTCCATAAAGTGTATTACATGAAAAAGTAAAAAGGGTAGAAACCGAATGGTGTGATAACGTCACAGAGAGGGGTAGCAATGTCTTCTGATTTAAACCAGTGGAGATGCACTCACGTGTAGGTGAAAAAACTGGGGCTCTTATCCACGAACGCCGAGCTCGTCCGTCCCTCCTTCCTCTCCCTTACTGATTCTCCAGGGTTAGGAGTCCCGTGTCCCCAATGGTTCACGAATCGGCTCTTGTTATGTATGAGGATCTCGGTAGTGTATGTGGGGTAAGAGAGAAGGACAAGCCTGATCGTGTGATATCATCAACAATAAACAAAAACCCCCCAGGAATGCCCAGGTAGTAATGCACTCACATGAACAATATAACATAAAAGACCTTCCTCCACGAGTGCGGACTCGCAATAAATCTGTGCCTCCAACACTTCCCCTCTATCTGTGGCTCAGTCCGGACACTCAGATGTGGCAGTCATACATGGGGGGAAGTGGAATAGACAACCACAGCGTAGCCCAGTCAGACGTGAAAAGTTTATTTTAAAAGCACTTAAAAACTCACATTTAAAATCGAAATTGCTGCATCAATCCGACGAGTGGCGAACTCGTATATCCAGTGGTCGTATGCTGGAGTGTGTCAAGCCCTCCGATCCCAATATTCATCTTAATGAAATAAGCCATCTTTAAACTAAATAAGTTCACTCGCCATCCATTCTCTGCCCATCCATTCAAGTCAAGAGACCATCACCAATTGTTCTCAGTCTAGCTCCCAGTCATGTCTGGTTTGCCAACGCCCTCACAGGCTGTTTTATTACCACAATAGGCTTCACAGACCACATCTGATTGGAGGAGATCACAGCATGTGACCATAGGAAGTGATGACACGGCATGTGACCTCCTCCATGGGAAGTGACAGTCACAGCATGTGGGCTCAATACAACAAATGCCCATATATCAATTTGGCAGCACAGATAAACCCGTCCAACAGGGATTCAATACAGTAATATTCAATAACAATATAATACGACAACACCACAATACAATAACAACACGATACGATACAGTAATAATCAATAACAATACAGCAATATAATATAATACAGTTCCTGATGAGAGGAGCTTATCTGTAGGTGTAGGCGCACATCACAAAACAGTGTTGATCAGGTACTGAGAGATGACAGGAGCGCACACCAGCTAAATTGACAATGCTCTTGCAGAGCAGATGCACCCGGAAGGCGAATATCTGTGCATCACACAGGGGCCCTTTCGCCGGCCGACACCCCCCACTCCGCAAACACCCTTCTCCAAATCAGGAAGTGTATCTCAACCGGTCTGTCTGCCCCAGTCAGCTTTCTAGAGCGGGCTGTCGGAGAACCAACAATGGGTGACACTATGACAATGCATAATAAATACATCTTTAAATTTCCACAACACATTAAACATACCTCCCACTCAAGAGGAGTGTTTTCTGAGCCTGTTTACCAATGCTTCTACTAATTACTCCCAATGTGAAACATGGAAAAAGGAATACCCAATATTAACTAAGACATCAAGGCCCCCGGGGAGGGTATCACTATATATCCCGGTAATTACACATGCTATGGGAAATAACAGGGAGAAGGGAAGTTCTTGGGTAACTTATCTAAAGGATACCGTGCCTCTTACAGCAGTATATCCACAGATCTGGTCCAAAATCAAACTCAATCTTTGGGAGACATGTATTGGATCTGTGGGGACATGAAGATTAGTACTAAATTAACTGACAGATGGACAGGGGAATGTGCACTTGCTAAAGTCATAATGCCCCTGCACATCTTTTCTGTAGAAGACCTAGTAGCAAAAGGGAAGCACTCCAACAGAGAGCGTAGAAGGGCCCCAGCTGGTAGTTTTGACCCTCATGTATATATAGATGCCATAGGGGGGTCCCAGATGAGTTTAAAGCAAGAGACCAAGTAGCTGCAGGTTTTGAGTCCCTGATTCCCATAATCACTATAAATAAGAATGTAGATTGGATTAATTATATTTACTATAATCAACAGAGGTTTGTTAACTATACCAGGGATGCACTCCAGGGAATAGCTGAACAACTAGAGGCCACATCACAAATGACTTTCCAAAATTGCATGGCCCTAGACATGATTTTATCTGAAAAGGGGGTATATGTAAAATGTTACCTGGAACAAGTACATGTTGTACGTACATTTCAGACAATACAGGTCGGAATGGTAAGGTAACCTTGGCCATTAAGAAATTAGAGGATCTCTCAAAAAAGTTAAAAAGAAATTCAGGGCTGACAGATCCCTGGGACTAGTATTTTGGGTGGTTGAATGGGTGGCAACGCATTTGTACTCAAAGAGGTATAGCAATTTTATTTCTGCTTATATTGGTTGTGATGATGTTTTATTGTATTCTTCTCTGTATAAAGAAGCTGTTAGGAAAAGCAGCTAAAGAGGTAGCTCCTACTTTTTTGAATTTGGGTGATATTGGAAATCCAATGAAGGAGGCAGAAGAGGGACCGTATCCTCTGTTACAGTCCTTACCTGTTAAAAACACATACAACATTCTCAAGTGAGAGAAAGAACAAAGAGAGCATAGGGACAGTACTGATAAAATATTCATTTTAAGGGGGGACTGTGATGGAAGTTACTAAAATTAATATTTTGTGTTATGCTATCTCTTTTATTAGAACCACTGAAAGGCTGTTTTTCTTTCCTTATATTCTTCTATTTCTTTTATATTCTTATTGTTTTATTGCTTGATCTATATAAGATATATATACATATGTATGTGTGAAAATATGTTACAATACTGTTATTATCCTTAAAAAAATGTATGACAGATTATAATGTTTTAAAGGTACAGTACATCTCAGGTTGAAGATAACTAATAAAAGCAAACAGATGTCATCCCCCCTTCCTTCTTTCACCGTGTGAGCTTATATGGCTCTGAATGAAACCCCTGTCCGCTTCAGGTTGGGACCCTGTGCGTCTGAATTTGCCACAAGGCTATTTGTGCCAAAAATGGACTTGCAAGGAGGAACCACCATATATGGACTGACCTATATGAAATGACCTATCGGTGTGCTCATGTGTATGATGTCATTTTGTTTATAAAAGACTAATAAAGGCTCCACCCCTTTCTCTTTGCACAGGGACATGAAACAAGCAGCTCCTTATTTCTGGCTCTTGTGATTTGGAACAACGACAGAATAGATGTGCCCTGAAGTTGTCAGGGATAATCAATCTCTATCATCACTTTAACAAGATTTACCCAGTGAACGTCCTATACATAGCTTGAATCCTGACAGATAATGTTGGCCAAGTCCTGACAAAACCTACATCTTACAATTTTACCAATATACAGTGGAACCTCGGTTGAAGAGTAACTTGGTTTGAGAGAGAAAAATTCAAGCTAACTAGGCCTGCAGTATCTCATTTGGCCTGAGGCACGGGGGCGCAGAAGCCGAGCAGAGCCGAAAAAAAGGGCTGCAGTACCTCATTTGGCCTGAGATTCCGTTTCATCCCATTGAAGTCAATTTGGAACAAATATTTGATATGCGAGTACTTTGGATTACGAGCATACTCGAGCATACTCCTGGAATGGATTATGCTCGTAATCCTCGGGTTCAACTGTATCATAAATAAATACACCCCTTTTGAAGTGTATTTCTAGCAGGGTTCCACCTATGTATTATATGACGTTTGTGGACAAAACTTAAGTTTGAATCTTGCCACAATAAATCTTGATATTAGAAAATAAGTTATTTTCTTATTATTGGATGAATCTTTATGGGAATGTTTTGGGTGAATCGTGTTAAACAGGAGTAATTTTGTTCGTTCACTGACATGCATTCCATGGTGCTCACATTGGGGGTTATTTGCTAAAGGCAAATCCACTTTGCACTACAAGTGCAAAGTGCACTTGAAATTGCACTGAACATGCACTTGGAAGTGCAGTCGCTGTAAATCTGGGGGGTAGATCTGAAATAAGGGGAAGCTCCGCTGATTTTATTATCCAATCATGTGCAAGCTAAAATTCTGTTTTCTATTTTGCTTTCAGTGCAATTTCAAGTGCACTTTGCACTTGTAGTTTGAAATTGTAGTGCAAAGTGCATTTGCATTCGTATATAACCCCCACTGTGTTTATAAAGCAGTAGAAGGGTTTGTCATTTATGTGAATGGAAAACATTTTTTTTTTACTAACCAGGCGTGCAGGCTGGTATCCTTAAAGAGTAACTTCCTTGGCTAGATCTTGATATTAGAGATACCCATCGAGATTCATTTCTCATCATGCCCTCTCTTACATCCCATCTATTGAAAATTTGGACTAAATCAGCCCTACAATTAGAACTGTCCTCACAAGTAGGACCTATGACACCTTTATTTGGTAACCCACGATTCCCGCCAGCTTTAAATCGAAAAGGTTTCCTTATATGGAATAAAGAATCACATCGAAGAGTGTGCCAGATTACCTGCCAGGCAACATTTCCACAGCAACCTTCACTTACACAATGGTTGGAATATCAGCAATTACTATTATTTTTGTCCTCTATTCCCCCAAATAAATCTTTGTATAGAGATGCAACTCAGTTTGAACTTTTGTTGCTACAAGACTCAAAACCAAAACATGTTTTATCAACAATCTATAACAGGGGTCTCCAAACTTTACAAAGGGCCACTTTATTACCCTTCAGACTTTAGGAGAGTCGGATTGGGTCCAGCAAATGAAGAAAAAGTTACTGGCCCGGCATCAGTGAGAACATATATGGCCTCAGGGTTGGTGGTCAATAGGAAGAGGAGTATCCCCCCTATTAGTAGGAGGAATAGTATCCCATCATTGGTATCAGTGGATAATATAGTGCCCCATTGTTGGTGTTAATTGGGAGGAATAGTGCCTCATGTCGGTGGGAGGAATTGTGCCCCAAGGGCCGGATAAAGGCTAGCAAAGGGCCACATCTGACCCTCAGGCCGCAGTTTGGAGACCTCTGTTTAAATAATTTTTATTGTTTTCACATAAAATAGAAAAACTTTACATACATTCTTTAAAATAATTCAGCAATCATTATAAAATGCACAAGTTCTTCATATATATAACAATAACATGTACAGACTACATATTACCACTAGGGTTGTCCCGATACCACTTTTTTACGACCGAGTACAAGTACCGATACTTTTTTTCAAGTAGTCACCGATACCGAATACCGATACTTTTTTTTTAAATGCAGCCACGTCCCTTAATTCAGCCATGTCCCTAAATTCAGCCATGTCTCTAAATTCAGCCATGTCTCTAAATTCAGCCATGTCTCTAAATTCAGCCATGTCCCTAAATTCAGCCATGTCCCTAAATTCAGCCATGTCCCTAAAGTCCCCATCAGCAGTGTCCACCGCAAAACATCCCCATCAGCACAGCAATGTCCCTGTCAGCGGTGTCCCCATCAGCACGGCAATGTCCCCATCAGCAGTGTCCCCAGCAGCATGTGTCCCCATCACCGCTGATGGGGACACCTCTGATGGGGACATTGCTGTGCTGATGGGGACATCGATTATGGGGTCACCGCTGATGGGGACATTGCTATACTGATGGGGACACCATTGATGTGGACATCCATGTCCCCATCAGCAGTGTGCCAAACAACGGTGTCCCCAGCAATGTCCCCATCAGAACAGAAATGTCCCCATCAGCAGTGTCTCCATCATCGCTGATGGGGACACCTCTGATGGGGACATTGCTGTGCTGATACCATTGATGGGGACACCTGTGTCCTCATCAGCGGTGTCCCCATCAGAACAGCAATGTCCCCATCAGAACAGCAATGTCCCCAGCTGCACAGCAATGTCCCCAGCAGCAAGTGTCCCCAGCAGCAAGTGTCCCCAGCAGCAAGTGTCCCCAGCAGCAAGTGTCTCCATCATCGCTGATGGGGACATTGCTGTGCTGATGGGGACACCATTGATGGGGACACCCGTGTCCTCATCAGCGGTGTCCCCATCAGAACAGCAATGTCCCCATCAGCAATGTCCCCAGCAGCAAGTGTCCCCAGCAGCAAGTGTCCCCAGCAGCAGTGTCTCCATCATCGTTGATGGGGACATTGCTGTGCTGATGGGGACACCATTGATGGGGACACACGTGTCCTCATCAGCGGTGTCCCCATCAGAACAGCAATGTCCCCATCAGCAGTGTCCCCATCAGAACAGCAATGTCCCCATCAGCAGTGTCCCCAGCTGCACAGCTTGTGTCCCCATCAGCTTGTGTCCCCATCAGCTTGTGTCCCCATCAGCAGTGTCCCCAGCAGAAGTGTCCCCAGCAGAAGTGTCCCCATCAGCACAGCAATGTCCCCATCAGCAGTGTCCCCAGCTGCACAGCTTGTGTCCCCATCAGCTTGTGTCCCCAGCAGCAGTGTCCCCAGCAGAAGTGTCCCCAGCAGAACAGCAATGTCCCCATCAGCAAGTGTCCCCATCAGCAAGTGTCCCCAGCAGCAAGTGTCCCCAGCAGCAGTGTCTCCATCATCACTGATGGGGACATTGCTGTGCTGATGGGGACACCATTGATGGGGACACACGTGTCCTCATCAGCGGTGTCCCCATCAGAACAGCAATGTCCCCATCAGCAGTGTCCCCATCAGAACAGCAATGTCCCCAGCAGCAAGTGTCCCCAGCAGCAAGTGTCCCCAGCAGCAAGTGTGCCCAGCAGCAAGTGTGCCCAGCAGCAGTGTCTCCATCATCGCTGATGGGGACATTGCTGTGCTGATGGGGACACCATTGATGGGGACACCCGTGTCCTCATCAGCGGTGTCCCCATCAGAACAGCAATGTCCCCATCAGCAGTGTCCCCAGCTGCACAGCTTGTGTCCCCATCAGCTTGTGTCCCCATCAGCAGTGTCCCCAGCAGAAGTGTCCCCATCAGCACAGCAGTGTCCCCAGCTGCACAGCTTGTGTCCCCATCAGCTTGTGTCCCCAGCAGCAGTGTCCCCAGCAGAAGTGTCCCCAGCAGAAGTGTCCCCATCAGCGGTGTCCCCATCAGAACAGCAATGTCCCCATCAGCAGTGTCCCCAGCTGCACAGCTTGTGTCCCCATCAGCTTGTGTCCCCATCAGCTTGTGTCCCCATAAGCATGTGTCCCCATAAGCATGTGTCCCCATCAGCGCAGAACAGCAATGTCCCCATCAGCGTTGTGCAACATTCACTTGCCTCCGCTGTAGCTGGCTTCTGCTCCTCTTCTTTTTTTCTTAGATTCCAGAGTCCCGACTCCCGCCCGCTGCTACACACGTGGAAGATTTGTAATTTCAAACAGCGGGCGGGAAGAGGGGAGGTGCCGCGCCTGTGACGTCACTGGTTGTCGGGACATCGGTGGTCCCAGCAGCCAATCAAAAAGCACAGCGGGCGGGCCGGATCGAACACACAAGCGGGCCGGGGTTTGGAGACCCCTGCGCTAGGGGAACACAACAGCTGTCATTTGCATTTGAATAGCTGGGTGTTCCCCCCGCCGCGCTGTCATGTATAGCCCCTCCCCCTTGCCCAGAAACTTTGATAGACAGTCGTATCAAAGTGCCCGGGCAAGGGGGAGAGGCTATACATGACAGCGCGGCGGGGGGGGAACACCCAGCTATTCAAATGCAAATGACAGCTGTTGTGTTCCCCCTTGCATAGTAACTAGATGTCGGCAGCGGCAAGGGGAGGGGGATTGAGCAGCTCTCCTCTCCACCATACGAGGACTGCTCTGCTCCGCTCTCCACCCGCACTGGGAAAAAAAAAAAAAAAAGTATTCTATTTAGGCATCGGGAGTATTTGCGCGAGTACAAGTACTAGCGCAAATACTCGGTATCGGTCCCGATACCGATACTAGTATCGGTATCGGGACAACCCTAATTACCACATTACAAAAAACATTTGTGTGGGTACAGGGCTAGGTCCAACCTTACGATACAACCTCTATAGTGCTGTCCTTTAAGCTAGGAGCATATTACCCTCTCCTCTGGAGGTTTGGAGACCTCTGATCTATAAGATACTTACTGTAAAAATCACCCTGAACCTCCGGAATATATAAACAAATGGGCGAAGGAGCTAAATGTTCAAATTAAAGATGCTGTGTGGAAGAAATCATTTAACTTAACACATTGTATGTCACTAACAATTAAAGCGCAAGACAGTGGCGGCCTGTCCATAGGGGGCGCCCGGGCGCCGCCCCCTCCTGTAGTCACAAAAAAAAAATATACAAAAAAAATCCTTTAACTAAATGCACTATGTTTGAGCGCCGGCCATGTGCATTATGGGAAGTGCCACATCAATGCAATCACGAAATTGCAGATGTGGCACTTCGTTTGCGGGCTTTTAACCCGCCTTGCGGTGCAATGCAAATCGCCGATCAGCTTCCGCCATAGAATCACTATGGGCGCTGGGCTGGAGCATTGTTGTTTTCAATTCAGAGAGGTCACTTCCGGGTTTCATGTAATAGATGAAAACCGGAAGTGACGTTTGCATGGCCAGAACGGAGCTGCAAGCCTGGTAATAGAGAGCTTGTCACTGTGACAATGCTTTGTACCTTGGCTCCTTGCTAATTCTATATCCCTCAATTGCTTTCTATCCAGACTGTCTTAATCTCTGTGCAGTTTTCTGAACACAGCATTTGGAGATTTTTAATTTTAAATCAGACTTGCTGTGCTGACCCAATTTTAACAATGTCACTGAAACTCTTTAGGGTTGTTATTAATGTAGGCTATTTCTTTTCTCTGGTGTCTTTATTTAAAGCAGGCTTGTTTTTCTAACTCTAAGGTTACATTTGTGAAAATTGCTGATTCATGTTTATTGCAAGCAAACTTTACATAAATCTAGCATTATTAAAGCAAACTGGAAAAATGAATGTGTTTCATTGATAATGCTGTAATTATTAGATATTAAATATGCTAAGATAAACGGATATGGGTTATAGTTTTTTTAAGTGTAGTTTCTTTTTTATCCCCTTTTTGCAGTGGCGGAACTTTAGGGGTCGCTGCAGTCGCATTTGCGACTGGGCCCTCCAGTTATACCACTGTGGAGAGGCCCCCAAGTCCCTGCATCTCCCCCTGCACCTCTGGCTGGTGCTGGCCGTTTAGAGGTCAGTGGGAAGAGGTGGTAGGAGGTAGAAGGTGGCGATCGGCAGCTCTATGGTGCCTGTGTTGTGTGGCGGGATCTCCCTGGGGCTTGTAGTACTCTCTTGAGTGTCAGTGTATACAGAGGAGAGGGGAGGGGCAGGTATCACATTAATTCCTCTGTATACATTCGGAGATAGAACTACTAGCCCCAGGGAGATCCCCCTGCCTGTGGACACCATAGAGCTGCCGATCGCCGCCTTCCACCTCCTCCACCCAGGTACAGGGGAACCTCTGCAAGGGGGGAATCAGCTGTTTGGGGACCCTGATGTAAGAGGGGGGCCCTCTGGGGACACTAATGTAGGGAAGGAGCCCTGTGGGGACACTGATGTAAGAGGGGGGCCTCTGGGGACACTAATGTAATAGGGGGGGCTCTCTGGGGACCTTGATGTAAAAAGGGGCTCTCTGGGGACACTAATGTAAGGTGGGGGCTCTCTGGGGACTCTGATGTAAGGGGGGGGGCTCTCTGGGGACCCTGGTGTAAGGGGGGACTCTCTTGGGACCTTGATGTAGGGAGGGGGCTCTCTGGGGACCCTGGTGTAAGGGGGGGCTCTCTGGGGACCCTGGTGTAAGGGGGGGCTCTCTGGGGACCCTGGTGTAAGGGGGGAACTCTGGGACCCTGATGTAAGAGGGTCTCTCTGGGACCCTGATGTAAGAGGGGCTCTCTGGGACCCTGATGTAAGGGGGGCTCTCTGGGGACACCAATGTAAGTGGGGCTCTCTGGGGATCCTGGTGTAAGGGGGGCTCTCTGGACACCCTGATGTAAGGAGGGGCTCTCTGTGGACCCTGATGTAAGGGGAGGCTCTCTGGGGACCCTGATGTAAGGGGAGGCTCTCTGGGGACCCTGATGTAGGGGGAGGCTCTCTGGGGACCATAATGTAAGAAGGGGCTCTCTGGGGACCCTGATGTAAGGAAGGGATCTCTGGGGACCCTAATGTAAGGAAGGAATCTCTGGGGACCCTAATGTAAGGAGGGGATCTATGGGGACCCTAATGTAAGGAGGGGATCTCTGGGGACCCTAATGTAAGGAGGGGATCTCTGGGGACCCTGATGTAAGGGGGCTCTTTGGGGACCCTGATGTAGGGGAAGGCTCTCTGGGGACCCTGATGTAAGGGGGGCTCTCTGGGAACCCTGATGTAAGGAGGGGATCTCTGGGGACCCTAATGTAAGGAGGGGATCTCTGGGGACCCTAATGTAAGGAGGGGATCTCTGGGGACCCTAATGTAAGGAGGGGATCTCTGGGGACCCTAATGCAAGGAGGGATCTCTGGGGACCCTAATGTAGGGAGGGGATCTCTGGGGACCCTAATGTAGGGAGGGAATCTCTGGGGACCCTAATGTAGGGAGGGGATCTCTGGGGACCCTAATGTAGGGAGGGGATCTCTGGGGACCCTAATGTAGGGAGGGGATCTCTGGGGACCCTGATGTAAGGGGGGCTCTCTGGGGACCCTGATGTAAGGAGGGGCTCTCTGGGAACACTAATGTAAGAGGGGGCTCTCTGGGGACCCTGATGTAAGGGGGGCTCTCTGGGGACCCTGATGTAAGGAGGGGCTCTCTGGGAACACTAATGTAAGAGGAGGCTCTCTGGGGACCCTGATGTAATAAGGGGGGCTCTGAGGACCCTAATATAAGTAGGTAGGCTCTCTGGGGACCCTAATGTAGGGGGAGCAATGACACATAATCACCTGATAAATGCCTATTTAGAGTCCATCATTACTAACAGTGAAATTTTTCAGTTTGTTTGTGCCGATCTGTAAGGCTGCGCTATATACCATGATCTGTGATGCTGGTGCTGTATACTCTGTCCTGTGATGCTGGGGCTATATACTCTGTCCTATGATGCTGGGGCTATATACTCTGTCCTGTGATGCTTGGGCTATATACTCTGTCCTGTGATGCTGAGCTGTATACTCCTGACAATATGAGTGGAAGAAAGTGGAATACAGGGGACAGAGTGGGTGGATTATTTAAGGGGTGTGGCTTATGAGAAGGGGGAGGGGCCAAAAAGGGAGAGGCAGGGTCTTGCGCCCCCCCATCCTAAAACTTCACCAGCCGCCACTGGCGCAAGAGACAAACTACAAACTTCTCTCTATGTGGAACTGGTGTCCAATGTCATTAAAGCGTATATACCCAGATAAATCAGATATATGCTGGCGGTGCCATGCGTCTAAAGACTCATTGCTCCACATTTGGTGGCAATGCCCCGACATTTTTTATTTTTGCAAAAAAAATGATGCAACTCTATACCTCAGTTACGGGGGAATCAATATCAAACATGCCACAAATCACCTTGCTTTCAATTTTACCAGGATCATACAAAGAAAAAAAAAAGAAATTAGAAAGTCCTTGTGGAAATAAAACAAAGTAAGGAAAATAGTTGTGATAAGTTGGGATGCTGCCATCCCCTACCCTTATCCCATTCCTTTACCTTCCCCTCCGCTTTTTTTCCCCTCTCTTCTCCTTTTTCGGTTTACTTTGTCCTGTCTTGTCTTGTCTTGTTCTGTCTTTGTTTTGTTGTGTTATGTCATATGTTTTTTATTTTGTCTTTTGAGTTATATGTGAAAATATACTCGAAATTGGCTAGATGAAATAACTGTATTATTTATATATGAACAAATTCATCAATGTTTTGTTGTGGAAATTTCAAGATGTATTTAATATGTATTGTCATAATGGCACCCAGTCTTAGTACTTCCGCAACCCGCTCTAAATAGAGCTGACTGGGGCAGTCTGAGGCTGGTTGAATCTCGTCTGGTAGTAGAAAATGTCTTGAGGTTGGAGTGAAATGTTTGCGACATGGGCGTATGTCCGCCGGTGAGGGGCCCTCTGTGCATTTAGCACCGACGATCATTGAGGAGGGGATGCGCTCACTCCGCAAGCACACTAGGGGTTATGGACAGATGTGCGCTCTTATCTGGGTCATGTCTGATCAGTATGGCTTGGGATTCGTAGCGTACGCCTGTAGATAGCTTCCATTCCACCTTTAATAAGGGTATAATCTGGATATGCAATATTCTATGGAATGGCGCAGATTAAGGATTCTATCAGCGATTAATATGAGAGCTTGTAATCAGTTTTGGGTCAGGGGGGCACATGCACTCCCTGCCCAGACACGCCCATAAGACTTTAGCCAGCATTGTATGTATTTCTATTCATTGTATTGTATTCATTGTATGTATTTCTATTCATTTATTCTATGGGACTTCCTGTCAGAGGGATATGTCTTTATATGGTGCTTGCTATGTGGAGAGGACATCCTGTGATGACCATTCCCATGGGGGAGGTGATTAACTGGTGGAGTGATCACTTCCTGTTTGTGTGAATAAAATGAGCCGTGCTAAGCCATGATGGGAAATGATGGCAATGATGGTGACTTGATAACAAGCTGGTGTGATGGTCTGTTACTGAATGGATAGGGAATGTATAGTGAGTGAACCTATTTAGCTTAAAGATGGCTTATTTCATTAAGACGAATCCTGTGCTTTTTAGCACAGGGCAAAATGGCGGTGTGCTCTGCATACAGCCAATTTTGCCACGACAGAAAGTACTATAATTTATAACGTTATAATAAAAAAGTAACTCCCCCTTATCTCTTTTTTACGTAACACTCCCCCTTACCTCTTTTGAAGGTAACACTCCCCCTTACCTCTTTTGAAGGTAACACTCCCCCCTTACCTCTTTTGAAGGTAACACTACCCCCTTACCTCTTTTGAAGGTAACACTACCCCCTTACCTCTTTTGAAGGTAACACTACCCCCTTACCTCTTTTGAAGGTAACACTCCCCCCTTACCTCTTTTTTATATAACACTCCCCCCCTTACCTCATTTTTATATAACACTACCCCCTTACCTCTATTGAAGGTAACACTACCCCCTTACCTCTTTTGAAGGTAACACTCCCCCCTTACCTCTTTTGAAGGTAACACTACCCCCTTACCTATTTTGAAGATAACACTCCCCCCTTACCTCTTTTGAAGTTAACACTACCCCCTTACCTCTTTTGAAGGTAACACTACCCCCTTACCTCTTTTGAAGGTAACACTACCCCCTTACCTCTTTTGAAGGTAACACTACCCCCTTACCTCTTTTGAAGGTAACACTACCCCCTTACCTATTTTTTATGTAACACTCCCCCCTTACCTCTTTTTTTATATAACACTACCCCCTTACCTCTTTTGAAGGTAACATTACCCCCTTACCTCTTTTGAAGGTAACACTCCCCCCTTACCTATTTTTTATATAACACTCCCCCCTTACCTCTTTTTTATATAACACTACCCCCTTACCTCTTTTGAAGGTAACAATGCCCCTTACCTCTTTTGAAGGTAACACTACCCCCTTACCTCTTTTGAAGGTAACACTACCCCCTTACCTCTTTTGAAGGTAACACTCCCCCTTACCTCTTTTGAAGGTAACACTACCCCCTTACCTCTTTTGAAGGTAACACTACCCCCTTACCTCTTTTGAAGGTAACACTACCCCCTTACCTCTTTTGAAGGTAACACTACCCCCTTACCTCTTTTGAAGGTAACACTACCCCCTTACCTCTTTTGAAGGTAACACTACCCCCTTACCTCTTTTGAAGGTAACACTACCCCCTTACCTCTTTTGAAGGTAACACTACCCCCTTACCTCTTTTGAAGGTAACACTACCCCCTTACCTCTTTTGAAGGTAACACTACCCCCTTACCTCTTTTGAAGGTAACACTACCCCCTTACCTCTTTTGAAGGTAACACTACCCCCTTACCTCTTTTGAAGGTAACACTACCCCCTTACCTCTTTTGAAGGTAACACTACCCCCTTACCTCTTTTGAAGGTAACACTACCCCCTTACCTCTTTTAAGGTAACACTACCCCCTTACCTCTTTTGAAGGTAACACTCCCCCCTTACCTCTTTTTATAGTAACACTCCCCCTTACCTCTTTTTTATATAACACTACCCCCTTACCTCTTTTGAAGGTAACACTACCCCCTTACCTCTTTGTTATATAACACTACCCCCTTACCTCTTTTGAAGGTAACACTACCCCCTTACCTCTTTTGAAGGTAACACTACCCCCTTACCTCTTTTGAAGGTAACACTACCCCCTTACCTCTTTTGAAGGTAACACTACCCCCTTACCTCTTTTGAAGGTAACACTACCCCCTTACCTCTTTTGAAGGTAACACTACCCCCTTACCTCTTTTGAAGGTAACACTACCCCCTTACCTCTTTTGAAGGTAACACTACCCCCTTACCTCTTTTTATGTAACACTCCCCCCTTACCTCTTTTATATAACACTACCCCCTTACCTCTTTTGAAGGTAACACTACCCCCTTACCTATTTTGAAGGTAACACTACCCCCTTACCTCTTTTTATATAACACTCCCCCCTTACCTCTTTTGAAGGTAACACTACCCCCTTACCTCTTTTGAAGGTAACACTACCCCCTTACCTCTTTTGAAGGTAACACTCCCCCTTACCTCTTTTTTATATAACACTCCCCCTTACCTCTTTTGAAGGTAACACTACCCCCTTACCTCTTTTGAAGGTAACACTACCCCCTTACCTCTTTTGAAGGTAACACTACCCCCTTACCTCTTTTGAAGGTAACACTACCCCCTTACCTCTTTTGAAGGTAACACTACCCCCTTACCTCTTTTGAAGGTAACACTACCCCCTTACCTCTTTTGAAGGTAACACTACCCCCTTACCTCTTTTGAAGGTAACACTACCCCCTTACCTCTTTTGAAGGTAACACTACCCCCTTACCTCTTTTGAAGGTAACACTACCCCCTTACCTCTTTTGAAGGTAACACTACCCCCTTACCTCTTTTGAAGGTAACACTACCCCCTTACCTCTTTTTATGTAACACTCCCCCCTTACCTCTTTTTTATATAACACTACCCCCTTACCTCTTTTGAAGGTAACACTACCCCCTTACCTCTTTTGAAGGTAACACTCCCCCCTTACCTCTTTTGAAGGTAACACTACCCCCTTACCTCTTTTGAAGGTAACACTACCCCCTTACCTCTTTTGAAGGTAACACTACCCCCTTACCTCTTTTGAAGGTAACACTACCCCCTTACCTCTTTTGAAGTAACACTACCCCCTTACCTCTTTTGAAGGTAACACTACCCCCTTACCTCTTTTGAAGGTAACACTACCCCCTTACCTCTTTTGAAGGTAACACTACCCCCTTACCTCTTTTTAAGTAACACTCCCCCTTACCTCTTTTTATGTAACACTACCCCCTTACCTCTTTTGAAGGTAACACTACCCCCTTACCTCTTTTGAAGGTAATACTACCCCCTTACCTCTTTTGAAGGTAACACTACCCCCTTACCTCTTTTGAAGGTAACACTACCCCCTTACCTCTTTTGAAGGTAACACTACCCCCTTACCTATTTTGAAGGTAACACTACCCCCTTACCTCTTTTAAGGTAACACTACCCCCTTACCTCTTTTGAAGGTAACACTACCCCCTTACCTCTTTTGAAGGTAACACTCCCCCCTTACCTCTTTTGAAGGTAACACTACCCCCTTACCTATTTTGAAGGTAACACTACCCCCTTAACTCTTTTGAAGGTAACACTACCCCCTTACCTCTTTTGAAGGTAACACTACCCCCTTACCTCTTTTGAAGATAACACTCCCCCTTACCTCTTTTTTATGTAACACTCCCCCCTTACCTCTTTTTTATATAACACTACCCCCTTACCTCTTTTGAAGGTAACACTACCCCCTTACCTCTTTTGAAGGTAACACTACCCCCTTACCTCTTTTGAAGGTAACACACCCCCTTACCTCTTTTGAAGGTAACACTACCCCCTTACCTCTTTTGAAGGTAACACTACCCCCTTACCTCTTTTGAAGGTAACACTACCCCTTACCTCTTTGAAGGTAACACTACCCCCTTACCTCTTTTGAAGGTAACACTACCCCCTTACCT